>NW_014577383.1:213473-215026 GCF_000485595.1 Priapulus caudatus
GCGTGCGTGCGTGCGTGCGTGTGTACCTACGCGTGCGTGCATGCGTGCATTAGGGTTAGGGTTGGTACACGCACGTACACGCGGGTACACGCACGTACACGCGGGTACACGCACGTGCACGGGGGTACACGCAGATACACGCACGTACACGCGGGTACACGGAGATACACGCGCGTACACGCACGTACACGCGAGTACACAAGCAAGTACACGCGGGTACACGCACGTACACGCGGGTACACGCACGTACACGCACGTACACGCAAATTTCCTGGGGGAGGCCCCCCCAGACCCCCCCGCCATGTGCTTCCGCGCCTAACAGGCGCTCACTGTGGGGTGGTGTGCCCTTTTTGGGGGATGTGCCCTTAAAATCTGGAAAAATACTGTCTAGCCTCAGCTCTGGATCCACAGGCACTTGGAACGTCTCAATAAAAAAATTAATGGTAAATAAACACGAAATGTACCACCTTCGTAAAATGCCGGTCAAATGCTCATCTGCAACACCCAATTAAGTACACCGCACGCCCGCCCGCGCTGTGCACAAACAACATGAATAAGACATAATCAAACATATGTTGTTTGTGCACAGCGCGGGCGTGCGGTGTACTTGCGTGTTGCAGATGAGCATTTGACTGGCATTTACAGGTGATTATAGGTGAAATAGAGTAGAGAAACATGAAGACTTTGGTACATTTCATGTTTATTTACCATTATTTTTTTTTATTGAGACGTTCCAAGTGCCTGTGTCTGGATCCGCCCCTGACACACACGCGACCGGGCGCACACACGTGGGTATGGTTGCACGCACGCGTGCACCTATATTATAGGCGTAAGTAAACTCACATAATTTTTGTGCCTCGGTTGGGGGGGTAAAAAAGTTTTCACTGAAATACGGTCATTTGGGTCAATGCCGTGGACGATACTATATCCGCGAGAGGGAGAGGAAAATACTGAGGGGAAGGGAGTGAGAGGGGAGGAGGGACGGAGGAATGTAGACAGAGATGTGCATACGCATGCGCAATACACACGCGCAGACAAACGCACGTACGGCACAAACACAGGCACGGATGCACATATTCCTTTTAATATAGTTACTTCTCTCGCCTTCTCCTTCACTTTCTCTATGTATGGTGCACTCCATAGATATAATATAACACGTGTTATAACTTATATGATATCTATGGGTGCTTCGCTCTCGCGGGCCCTCGGCCCGCTCGGAGCTCCGCTATGAACCTAGAGATGGCGCTTTCATCACTTTTGAAAATGGCGCCGATTTTGTTGTGGCATTTTAAGGGGCACAGTTGTTTTATACCTATTTACAGCCCCACAACACACTGTATGGAAAGTAGAGAGACGTAAAACATTTCATATTTACGAGGTAAGCATTCTCCGTAGCCTTATGATGAAGTTAGCGCTAGGTAATGCATTACACCTGCTCAGGCAATTTGTGAGGCTCTCACACACACACCTCTCTGAGGCAATTTGTGAGGCCTCTCACACACACACCTCTCTGAGGCTCTCTCTCTCTGAGGCTCTCTCTCTCTCTCTCTCTC
>NW_014577383.1:215036-217898 GCF_000485595.1 Priapulus caudatus
CGCTAGGCTGGTCGGTGGTTGTGTGTAAGGGTCATGGCTGCCTGCGCTAGGCTGGTCGGTGGTTGTGTGTAAGGGTCATGGCTGCCTGCGCTAGGCTGGTCGGTGGTTGTGTGTAAGGGTCATGGCTGCCTGCGCTAGGCTGGTCGGTGGTTGTGTGTGAGAGTCATGGCTGCCTGCGCTAGGGTGGTCGGTGGTTGTGTGTAAGGGTCATGGCTGCCTGCGCTAGGCTGGTCGGTGGTTGTGTGTAAGAGTCATGGCTGCCTGTGCTAGGCTGGTCGGTGGTTGTGTGTAAGGGTCATGGCTGCCTGTGCTAGGGTGGTCGGTGGTTGTGTGTAAGGGTCATGGCTGCCTGCGCTAGGGTGGTCGGTGGTTGTGTATGAGAGTCATGGCTGCCTGCGCTAGGCTGGTCGGTGGTTGTGTGTGAGAGTCATGGCTGTCTGTGCTAGGGTAGTCAGTGGTTGTGTATGAGAGAGGGGCCACGTAGCATGTCATCCATCATACTAGCGCGGCGACCGGCCCCCAGCTTTACCCCCAGCATACGTGCTATGCGTGGTTGTGTCGCCCGTGCGTCGGGATGAGCCGGGAGAGGGCGCCACTAGTCTGTAATTCCCCCTCGGACCGGTCGCCGGGTGTACGGGGACCGAGTCCATCTCCCCCGGTCACCCCCCGGGTCCGGCACTGCTAACACCGACCCCGTGCTACCCCTTCTGCTGAATGGAACTACAGTAACAAGAAATTGTACATGCCCGCCCTATCAGCGAGCGAATAATTATCGCGATGCTGTATTATTCCCTCCTGTGACTATCGGTTTAAGCCTCATTCATTGCCAACTACAGCACGCACGCGCACGTAGTATGTTGACTCGACTAAAAACGAAACTAGGGCAGTAGATTAAAGGGCACGACGGCCAATTACACAAAAAGGGCAAGGCAGGTGACTGCGTCGCGTCGGGTTGGATTTTCAGGGGCAGTACGGCCAGATTGAGTTAGGGGCACCGACGGCAATTGCCGTTGGTGCCGTCGGTTAATTCGAGCCCTGCTGGGACGGCCGGTATACCGGAACGTAGACCGAATAATTCTGTCCCATATAACCTTTTTTATATTTTGGTGGCAGGTTATATTGCCAATAACCCTCACCAAAATATAAAAAAGCGTGTATATGGACAGAATTATTCGGTCTAACCGGAACGTACCCTGGTACTATCTAATATGCCGAACCGTACCTCGCCTACTCCACTAACGAGTCTAGGGAGTCGCCTCTACGCCTACTCCCTAACCCTAACCTTAATCCTAAACCCTAACCCTAAGTCCTAACCCTAACCCATTCAAATAGTGCCAGGGGTACGGTCCGGTGGCGGCGAGTAACCTGGGGCTGGGGACATAGACCCTATGAGCCTAGCTCTAGTACTAAGCCGCTTTACATTAACTGCCGCTGGCTATAGATCGACCCATGGGGCATGCAATGTACCAACTTATCCCCGATTATACCCGACTATAAAACGTCTGTGGTAGGCAATTAATGCCTTCTTATCCGAAGTGAATATGTCTTAAGTATAGCCGCTACTAAATTTAACCTCTAACTATCGTTGCAATGGTATACTTGCCGGTATTTCTTGTGAACAAACATTCGATTTGGCGAACTCAAAACGGCCATTTCTGCGGCGCTGGCAGCAGCGCCAGTCAGCGCGAACTATGTATTTCCGCTTGTGGAGGGTGGGCGGGTTGGGGAGGTTGTGGACAAAAACATTGTTGTTGTCAAGTAACAAATTAAGCGATCAAACGAGATTTGTAATATTAGTTTTGTCGATGAAAGATGAACAAATTACTATGTTAATTTGTTACTTGACAACAACAATGTTTGTCCACAACCAACACAACCCCCGCCCACCCCTCTACATGCGGCGAAATACATAGCTCCCGCTGACTGGCTGGAGTACGTTGGTCCATTGCATGCCCCAATGGGTCGCGTCTATAGCCCAGCGGCAGCTTAATGTAAGCGGCTATAGTACTAGAGCAGGGCTTGCCCCTTAACTTTTATTGTCAGGTGGCCGGCCGGGCCACTTGAGTATGAGATTCAGGTGGCCAAATGGATTTTCAGGTGCGCCCGGTTGCTACATTTTATAAATAATTTATTTGTATCCTAACTACTGGGTAATGTGTTTTGCGCAAATAATAGCCAATAACAAAACTAGATTACGACAACAACAAGAAAGAACAAAAACCCTGGCCGATAAATAAGTTTCCAAATATTAAAAAGCTTTCAAATCCTCGCGCAGTATCTTTATTAATAGCAGAACTCATGTCATTAACGATGTCATCAAAACGTCCTTCAATACATTCAATGTCAGTGTGACTGTCATCTGAACCTTCTGATGAATCAGAATCAATTTCTAACATGGCGTCAGACCCATCAGAGGTCTGCTCGGCTGCTGGTCTCTTTTGCACATCCCTACACCCCCCCCCTACACCTCTCTGTCTCTACAGTGTCACCATCCCTACAACCCCTTCCCCTACACCCTCTCGATGTCTCTACGAGTGTATCTATCATCTTACACCCTTCCCCCGACAGTGGCCTACACCCTCTCTGCTCTCTGTAACAGATCTCTCATCCCTGTACACCCCTTCCCTGTCTCTACAGTTGTATCATCTCACTTACACCCCTGCCCCCCACCACCCTCTCTGTCTCTACCAGTGTATCATTGCCCTACACTCGTGCCCCCCTACACCCTTCTCTCTCTACAGTGTATCTCCTACATCTCCCTCCCACTACATCCATCTCTGCTCTCTACAGTGTATCATCCCTACACCCTCACCTCCCTGTTTCTTACATGCTATATCATGCCCTACACTCCTCCCATCTTTT
>NW_014577383.1:217923-227720 GCF_000485595.1 Priapulus caudatus
GTGTAAGCTTACATAGGGGCATATTGTTTTGTACATTAAAAGCAAGACGATGTTGATGTACTAATTTGTGATGAGTTTTCCTTTATTTTACAAAAGTGCCTTTGTGCCCTTCTCAAATTTTGAGAGTTGCCTTGGTGCCTTATAAAATTGCCTCTGTGCCCTTCCATTTTAGAGAAAATTCAAGGCGATTTCTCACATGCCCTAAAAAAATTGCCTTGCCCTTCGCGTCGCTTAATTCGAGCCCTGGTACCCAGGGTATGTTCCGGCGGTGCAAATCCACTTTAGGCACCTTAGGTATCAGGAAGTGATGCACAGATTTCTGTGTATCATCAACTGATGCACAGAATTTTCGTATATCAAAGAATGATGCAAAAACTCTAACCCTAACCCTAACACACTTCGTGATACCTAAGGAGTAAGGTTATACTTTATGACTTAGGATTAGGGTTAGGGTTTTTGCATCATTCCTTGATATACGGAAAGTCTGTGCATCAGTTGATGATACACAGAAATCTGTGCATCACTTCGTGATACCTAAGGTGCCTAAAGTGGATTTGCGCCCGTTCCGGCAGTACCCCGGGGGACATAGACCCTCTCAGCACAAGTACGCCGCACGCCCGCGCTGTGCGCAAACAAGGAGTCTATCAATATCCTGATAATATCATAATAAGACTAAGAGTAAGAGAGCAGGTAGGAAAGCCTGATCGCGAAATTAGCTCGACGCTCGCTTCATTTCACACCTTCACAGCACGAATCCACATCCAACAGCTAAATGTTCGATCACTTGTTCGAATTATAACTCTGCTGCGAATTTTTTTTTCACAACAGTTCGACCACAGACCAGGGTATTTCCTTATTTAGCATATGTCGTGTGATATTTTCAATAATGCTGAATAGCTGAGCTCGTAGAGTGCGAGCGTTACGTCTGGAAGGTCGCTGGTTCGATTTCCATCTCTTTTATTTTTTATTTTTTTATTTTTTTATTTTTTTGTTTAGGGTTAGGTTAAGATTAGGGTTACGGTTAGGGTTGGGATGAGGGTTAAGGTTAGGAAAAAAACTGTGTTGTGAAAAAAAAATTCGCTTCTGTGGGCTTTGTTCTTACCTACTCCCGCCAGAGATATCTCGTGAAATCCTGCAGGAAATGTTCTCTCCGTGAAAATGTAAAGAGGACGTATCATCCGAAAATTCCTAACGGCGCTACTTTCGATCGATTGCTGTAGTCGTGTGTGGCGTGACGGCATGCATGCCGCGCGCGCATTATGCTTGGCTTGGCGGGCTCTCGAAACGGAAGCTCGAGGCAGGCAGAAGCTCATCCCGGCATGCAATGCGCCCCATTACTCGTGTATAATACAGACATCTCGTCTCTTAACATTTTCATGGAGAGAACATTTCCTGCAGGAATTTCACGAGATATCTCTGGCGGGAGAGCAGTAAGGACAAAGGGCAGAGTTATAATTCGAACAAGTGAACATTTATGTAACAATAAGATACCAAGATGGAAGCTGTTGGATGTGTATTCGTGCTGTGAAGGTGTGAAATGAAGCGCAGCGTCGAGAAATTTAGCGATCAGGCTTTCTACCTGCTCTCTTATTCATGTGTTTGTGCACAGCGCGGGCGTGCGGTGTACTTGTGTGTTGAAGATGAGCATTTTGACCGGGCATTTACAAGGTGATTATAGGTGAAATAGAGTAGAGAAACATTAAGACTTTGGTAGTAAATACATTTCGTGTTATTTACCTTTTTTTTTTTTATTGAGAACGTTTCCAAGTGGCCTGTGTAAATCCATCGCTTGAACCCACACCAGGCAGCAGGCACTTGAACGTCTCAATAATAAAAAAAGGTAAATAAACACGAAACTGTATTCACTACCAAAGTCTTAATGTTTCTCTACTCTATGTCGCGCTGTTATTGCCGATAATTACCCGTAAATGCGCGGTCAAATGTTCATCTGCAACACACAAGTACATTGCTTGGCCGCCCTGTGCACAAACAACACAGAATAAGAGAGCAGGTAGGAAAGCGTGAATCGGCAAATGCTTGACGCTCGCTTCATTTCACACCTTCACAGGCACGAATACACATCCAACAGCTTCCATCTTGGTATCTATGTGTAGCTAAATGTTCACTTGTTCGAATTATAACTCTGTCTTTGTCATTACCTACTCCGCAGAGATATCTCGTTGAAAATCCTGCAGGAAATGTTTCTCTTCGTGAAAATGTAAAGATGATGTAAGAGGACGTATCATCCGAAAATCCTAACGGCGCGCTACTTTCGATCGATCACTGTAGTCGTGTGTGCGTGACGTCATGCCCGCGCGCATTATGCTTGGCTTGGCGGCCTCGAAACGAAGGCTCGGAGGCAGGCAGAAGCTCATCTCGGCATGCAATGCTGCGCGGCATTACGCGTGTATAAACAGACATCCGTCGTCCTCTTACATCCTCTTTACATTTTCACGGAGAGAACATTTCCTGCTGGATTTCACGAGATATTCTCTGCGGGAGTAGGTAAGGACAAAGGACAGAGTTATAATTCGAACAAGTGAACATTTAGCTACACATAGATACCAAGATGGAAGCTGTTGGATGTGTATTTCGTGCTGTGAAGGTGTGAAATGAAGCGAGCGTCGATCGAATTTTGCGATCACGCTTTCCTACCTGCTCTCTATTCATGTTGTTTGTGCACAGGGGGGCATGCGGTGTACTTGTGTGTTGCAGATGAGCATTTGACTGGCATTTACGGGTAATTATCGGCAATAATAGGCGACATAGAAGTAGAGAACATTGAGACTTTGTAGTAAATACATTTCGCGTTTATTTACTTTTTTTTTTATTGAGACGTTCCAAGTGCCTGTGCTGAACCAAGGTGGCTTGTGGCCTGTGGCTAAGATTTAGGATACGATTCTATAACTATTAATTTAAACAATGTTTCTAGATACATACAATAATGTAGCACAACACAAGATCGAGTAGGATGTACCCTACTCTTGTGTTGGGTTACATTATTTGTATCTGATACTGGTGATTGTACCAATATAATATATTCTTGTCTTGTCTTGTCTTAGCTCTAGTAACGCCCTCTTAGTCCGCGTACAGTTGCCGCAGGCGGCAGGCCAAACTCCACGACAGATGGCGCTCTCGTTCTAGCTCAATTCACCACTGCCACAAGTAGATTTCGTGAGAGAATTTCTAACGCTTTTTTACCACAAGTTTTACAGGCGGCCAGGTTACTCGTATCATATGTAATAAGATTTGTACTAATAAAATTGCAAGATATTAAAATCTGACCATTATTTCATGAAAAATTTGATGAAATAGTGATAAGAAATAGTGCGCGGGTTGTGCGCCCATTTACCTCTTTCAAATTATGCATACGCTGTTTACGAATTGCTATTCGCTGGATTTTACCGGAGCTCCGCCACTTTAAAAATAAGTGCTAGCCTTGCGGCAGTGATATCCCGAGTTGTACGAAGGGGGCACTGCATGCAGTTTGGCGGCAGGCCTGCGACAACTGTACGCGGGCTATAGTTACTAGAGCTAGTCTGTCTTGTCTTGTCTTGTCTTGTCTGATACTGTACTAATCGCCTGGTGTGACTATAAACGTACAGGTCGTCATGTTTCATCCAGGGGTCGAAATTAGAGGTTTTATTTTGGTATCCATTCGGGATACTAGGTATTGAAATCTGTATCCCCCAAAGATCTGGTATCCCATTTATGGGATAGTAATTTAAAAAATGTTGGTATCCAAAATCTTGAAATAGTAGGCTTTATATAGCAGCTAGTATCTCAATTAATAGATTTGAAAATATTAATATGTAATGTAATTATTATATAAAAACATGAAAACAGATTCACAGATATGCACAGACAGGCTTATGAGCGCAGTCAATAGAACAGCAGATGACCATGTTAAGGATGGTGCAGTACAACAGACACAGCGTCTCCTGCAGTTTTGCAATCGCTGTTGCTATAGCTCTATCACCAAAATAGTGTTTGTCCTCAAGTCACATGAAAATAATACATAGGCAGCAGCATTGACTCACTGACTATAATAACCAACTATCATAACTATTAATCACACCAGGACAAATGTATCAGCATTATATATAACTAGACAGAGGGCACTCACGGAGAGTGCATACCTCCGCCAGCGACATACGCCATTCGCCATACGACTGAGGAACACACGAATAACCCACGATATACGCCAACGTACATGTATGCTCGCTCGCGCCGCTCAGTCAGGGCAGCCGGCTGTGGCTGGCTCGCTCGCTGACGCGCTAATATCGATCGCGCGAACACTCACACCAACACACGAACGCACAGACCCGAATACATAACTTAAATACTTGAACTATAAACCATATAACCATAATATGAAAACTTGTTTAAAGATATGCACAGACCGGTTTATCGATGCAGAGTCAAATAGAACAGTAGACTCTACAGTAGCTCTAGAACTATAGCCCCCCACTCCTGCGGCGGAGCGGAGGGCTATCGCTCTAGAGCTAACTCTACAGCTAATATAGCCATCAAAACCACAATATGCACTACTGGCATTGGACTCAGATTCTGAGTCATCAGAATCTACATATTCAGCATTCTGGTCTTCTTCTAATGCACGTTTTATCCAGACATTTTGACGTGGTCGCCGAGTACGAACTGCTGAACTATTCCACAGATGTATTGCTGGGTCAAAGTTGTAGTATTTAATTTCTGAACTGTCTAATCTTATACGAATTATGATAATTACTGAATGAAAAACAACAGGCCTGTGAGTGTGGTTAAAAAAACAGGAACAAATCTGAAGCAGCAGAGTGAGCGAAGCGCAGCCCTTTCCACAATGCACGCAATACCAGTACGTGCTCAGCATATACTCCCGCGCCTAATCGTTAGTGGGCTGAGTGCATTCTCGAGCGGCAAAACACTCGGGTATCCTACCAGTACCATAGCCGGGAGGCGATGTACCGATCGCCTGATATTGTAGTTCACTCCTGTGAGCGGTATTCTAATAACTACATCAATAAAGGTATATATTGCGAATAAAATCACGCAGCCATGTCATAAAATTTCAAATGTTTTGCGCAATGTTGCTCCGCGTTCATTTTACATACGCCTGCCACAGCGACACTGCAGACGGATTGGTTGCCCGCATTGTCTGTGTTCGCTTTGATACAATGTATACACATGACATTTTGTGTTTATCAACATCGGCCACGCTTATTACGTCTTGCGCTTGCAAATATGCTATGCCTGCTGTAAAATTGCAAAATTATTGTGGTCGAGTGGATAACGCTAGTGATAACGCTGTGTGGATAAACCGCTATGTGGGCATAGTAAGGGTGCGCACTCGCGCTCTCCGCACTCTGCGCGGCACGTCGCTCAGATGCGCTGCCGGTATAAAGTTGATAACTCAACAACCACTAACCCCGATTTTGGCCTGATTTTTTTTTTACTACCGGCGGGATACCAAGCATTGACATCTGGTATCCAACACAAGAATCTGGTATCCCGGCGGATATCGGATACCGCTAATTTCGACCCCTGTCATCGTCTGGACATGTATGTATACAGGTAACACAGTGTGTAGTAGAGGTAGCCTACCATCTCTACTCATCGATGGCATATCGTGAGATTGTTCTCTTGTTTTTGATATTTTGATACTTGGCATGATATGTTCGCATCTTGTGTTATTACCGTATATAATAATGTCTTATAGCAAAGAGTGTAACCAATGATCATACTGTTTTTTATACTTGATCTAAGCTCTTCTGAGCCGTAGTGTTCTCTTTGTATGGTAGGCACTTAATAAATTGTATAGTTGTCTCTAGTAATGCTAGCTGCAACACTATACGATTTTTGCACTGTGCACAGCACTGTGCCCTCCGCACAATTATACGACCCGCTCCCCGATGCGATCGGAGCCCCTCGCACACTGTCCGACTCAAAGTTGGCGGCCAAACGCTATGGCAGCTCTCGTGGCGTTCCAAGCAGAGTTAGCGTGTACTAATGGGTCGGGAGTGTTTTCCCGCGCATTTTTACCGAATAGCGGTTCCCATGGCGCTGCTCTTGTGATTGGTCACCACTATTATGGCACACTATCCGAGTCGCGTCGTAAGCCCTCGCACACTATACGACACTTTTATACATACACATGTACACTTTTACTTAATTCTTTTCTACTAGATTCTCTTGTCGTTTATCATCCTTTTTCCCCTATCTCTCGAGTGACATTATATAGTTACTTAACAATTAGATGCTAGTGTCGTTGCAGGCACCTGATTCTAGTGACTTCTCACTTCTGACTACTGACTTCCTACTTTGGCAATGTACGTAGTTGACAGAACTTTGATTTTCTATATGTAACTAAAGCTATTGTCAGTAATATCGCGGTTCGAATCGTGACCGACGTGTTAGATGTGTGTGAAAAGTGGTCATTTTCTTGTGCCGGATGTATGTTTAGCTTGCCCTGTTGCAGCAGGCAGTGCTGCTAGACTCTATTCTCTTTGTCTTCCTCACTTTTGTCTCGTGTAGAAGTAATACGGTCTGCTTCTAGGGGATCGCCTCACTGCTCTGATATCAATATCAATATATATATATAATATCAAGAGCTAATAATACCTTATTATGTATGATTATTTTAATGTGTTATTAGCTCTTGATGATATCAATAATGTTTCAGTGTAAACAGACACGCGCGCTCGAATCGTGGGCCACCGCCGCCTCCACAGCGACCTCACCATGTTCTATCGAGCCCTCGCTCACACGCTCGTCGCCGCGGCGACCGCGATCGCCGTCGCCGCCAGCGGTCTGCTAGACGGCGCCACCGTCGAGGTCGGTCTCGAGCACTACGCGGAGCGTCCGCTCTGGTACTCGCCGCCCGGCTGGCTCGCGATGCCCGCCAACACACTCGTCAACGCGGGCTACATCGTCGTCGGCGTCGCATGGGCGGCGCGCGCGCGCGCGGCGGAACGCGCCGGCATCCTGCGCGCCGCAGACGCCTACATGTTCTACGTGTTCGCGATCGCGGCGGCGCTCTACGGCCCCGTGCAGACGACGCGGCTGCTCGCGCGGTCGCGCCCCACCGCCGCCCTCGACCAGTGGGTCACGCTGCCCATCTTCGCGTGGGTCGTGCCGTGGGCCGCGCACGTGGACGGCGGCGGTGGCGGCGGCGGCGCGGGGGAGAGGATGTGGACTCGCGGTTGCTCGTATGCGTCGGCCTGCGAGCTACGTCCTCGCGCTCGGCCGTCGGGTCGGACTTCGAGGCTGGCGCTCTGCTGTGGCCACGTCGTCGCCGCGTCGCCGCGGCGCGCTCGTGCAGCCATCGTCGCGGCAAACTGGCGCGGCTCGCTCGCGCGATGCGCCGCCGGCGGTCCGGTCTTGCTGCGCCGGGTTCGTATGCTCATATGGGCTTTTGCGTACTACGAGCTTGCGGCCCAGCCACGCGCGGTCTTCCGCGCACGGTCAGGCGGGCACTTCCTGCTCGAAGGTGTTGGCGACCTTTCATGCAGATACATACTGTCTTGTGAGTTCTTCTGGCCGCGCTGGAGGAGCGGCCGGCTGAGGACGGAGAAGGTCGAGTGAAGTGTGGCGACTTCATTGCAGATACATACGTCTGTGCATTCTTTCTGCGCGCCTGGAGGAGCGGCGGCGGGAGGACGGGAGAAGGTCGAGTGAAGTGCCGTGCGTAAGGTGTGGCGACTTCTATGCAGATACACTACGTCTGCGGAGTTCTGCTGGCGCCTGGAGACGCGAGAAGTCGAGTGAAGGTCACATGCGCCACCTGGTTGTGATTTTAAGACGAAGACCGAAGAACCGACACGAAATGAGTTCTGAGAAGAGGAAAACGACAAACTGCCTGACTGTTGAGTGACAACCTGCCTGACTGTTGAGTGACAACCTGCCTGACTGTTGAGTGACAACCTGTCTGACTGTTGAGTGACAACCCTGCTGACTGTTGTTGTGACAACCTGCCTGACTGTTGAGTGACAACCTTGCCCTGACTGTTGAGTGACAACCGCTGACTGTTGAGTGACAACCTGTCTGACTGTTGAGTGACAACCTGCCTGACTGTTGAGTGACAACCTGCCTGACTGTTGAGTGACAACCTGCCCTGACTGTTGAGTGACAACCTGCCTGACTGTTGAGTCGACAACCTTGCTCTGACTGTTGGTATAGTGACAAGCCTCTGACTGTTGAGTGACAACCTGCCTGATCCTGTTGTACGTACAACCGTCTGACGTGAGTGACAACCTGCTTGACTGTTGTGAGTGACAACCTGCCTGACTGTTGAGTGACAACCTGTCTGACTGTTGAGTGACAACCTGTCTGACTGTTGAGTGACAACCTGTCTGACTGTTGAGTGACAACCTGTCTGACTGTTGAGTGACAACCTGTCGAGTGAAGGTCGCCGCGAGATCACTCGCTCGTGCGGAGGTCACGTAATGCCGCTGTGTGGCGCCACCTGGTTGTGATTTTACGACGGAGAACGAAGAACACAAAGCTAAATGAACGAATAAACGTTTCGAGAAGAGGAAAACAACGAACTGCATGACTTCCTGGCTGATTAATAAATTTTCGCTTTACGTTTTTAGATCGAGATAGAATCTGTTATTTGTTTGTGTTGTTTCAGCTTACAAGTATTTAATAATCTGAAAAGTTAAACTGACGGATTTTTGTTGCGAGTGTATATAGTATAGCGCTACAGGGTATATAGGCGATATGGGTGATGACAAAGCAACTTTCTAAGTTGTGAGTGCCAATAGGGACACTCCTTATTTCATCTGTAGTAGGGTTATTAATAAAAAGATAGCTGATTGAGGTGTGTCTAAATTAAACAAATAATATCTTTATTCTATGAGATGAAAAAAAATCACTTGAGTACACAACACGCGATAACAAACGTTTGATAGTATTGTATGTGTACGATTGAGAGAGAAAAATACCACACGGTAACAAACATCTAGCTATAAATTAATGAGAGAAAAAAGTATTTGTAATTCTTGAGATGAAATGGCACATACTAATAGTAGAACCTTTACATTTCTTACCTTCTTAGCATGCAGCGAAGAGTAACCGTGGTAACAGCAGAATTACAGGTTAATGTGCAAATGTTCATTTGTCATGCAAAGCTTATGTGACAGCAGTGTTCGAAATATGGAAAAAAAATTGCTTGTCCGACGGCCAAGCTACAATATATTTTTGCTTGTCCCGAATGGAAATATAAAAATATAGTGTAATACATTTAATCAAATTAATTTTTAGACCCATTATCTTACTTTGTAATTTTAATACAGTTCACTAAGTTCAAATTGGGCACCAAACTTGAAAGAACATAAAGAAGCACAATTATTTATTTTAAGTTATTACTTGTTGAAGCGATGGTAGAAAATGATGAAAAATTGCTCTAAAAAGCTGCTTGTCTAGCGGACAAGCTACTGGACAGGTCTACTTGTGTTCCGTGGAAATGGACAAGTGAGGACAAACGGATAGTCCTTATTTCGAACACTGGACAGCAGAAATCCGCATAAAGATGATTCTAATTCGGTTTAGTATAAGTGACAGCACTGGATGTTACGTACTGGCCTCATGATCATACATGACGTACAGTTTTAAATTCTGCTAATCTGCTTCACTGGTTGGCACGTGACATGACATTTATAACTCCGTAGTTTTATCGACATTTTATATCGAATTGGGAAAAGCGATGCCAGGGGCGTAGCTATGGTGAAATGGATGTGTACGCACACCGGCGGGGGGTCTGGGGGTTTTCCCCCGGAAAATTCTGGGAATGTAGATTG
>NW_014577383.1:228115-247079 GCF_000485595.1 Priapulus caudatus
GGGCAAACGGCGCGGAGCGGGAGATGGCGGACGGACGGCGTAGAGGGAGAGAAGGCGCGACGGACGGACGGCGTAGAGGGAGAAGGCGGACGCGGACGGACGGCGTAGAGGGGGAGAAGGCGGACGAACGGACGGCATAGAACGGGAGAAGGCGGACGGACGGACGGCGTAGAGGGGGAGGAGGCGGACGGACGGACGGCATAGAGGGGGAGAAGACGGGCAAACGGCGCGGAGCGGGAGATGGCGGACGGACGGGGAAGAACATGACGCATTCATGATGCAAACCGAACGTGATACCGTTAATAACGGATCATTCAAGGTTCCCTTTACTGTAATAATTCATTCTGAATGGTTGGTTATTGTTTGTATGCATAGAAACATTCAGGGAGCTCTGTACAAAACTACATAATTATCATGTTCCTGCCAGGGTTCGAACCTGAGACCTTTCGCGTGTAAAGCGAACGTGATAACCACTACACTACAGGAACTTCAGATGAAAGTACCCAGGACAAAAGGTATCATTAACTTTAAGAGTAGAATTATTAACTTTTTAATGATTTGAGCATTAAAACTTAATAGGCTGTATCATCAACTTGTCAATGATTTTGATTCTTAAAGATTAAATGATTTGAACATTAAAGTTAATGGTAATTTCGCCGCATTTAATAGTTTGATTCTTAAAGATAATGATTTGAACATTAAAGTTAATGGTAATTTCGCCGCATTTAATAGTTTGATTACTAAATTTAATGATCAAATCACCACTTAATAATCGATTCTTAAAATATAGTAACTCCAATAATAACACACCAATAAAAGTTTGCCAGCGCGGGAATCGATCGTCAAGAATTGCAGTTCGACCAGGACATCCGACGCGTGTATTTACACGCGTCCACGAGGTGGAGTGATTACATTGATATGAAATTCGTATAGTGTTTCTACCTGTTGTTTTTCCTCTCCAGTGATCCCGCCTTCTTATAATAATATTATGGTATCCATATTGTATTGTCTCTATCGGTGATTCCTGTCTCCGGTGATTCCCTATGGTGTTCGTAACTTGTACTCAACGCGAGAATTGTCAAACCTATACGCGTACAATAAACGTGTCTGCGCTTTTGCAATATATTCTTGAATTATTTAACTTAAATCTAAAACATTCGTAATAGATTTACTGACAAACAAACTCTGCAGGCACTCATTATCGTATCAAGCTTACGTGTACGTATTCAAACAACATTAGATAGTTCATGATAATGCGGGCCCCTAAAACCGCGGGGCGCGTAACAAATCCTTGATACTACATATTGTTGATCCGGTAAGGGTTCTTAACCTGTGGTCCATGCCGGACCGCGTTGGGGTCCGTGGATGGGCTTCAGGGGGTCCGTGAACCACGCGCATAAAATTTGTGTGTTTATATGTGCTTATGCGCATTTTTCCGGGAGGGGTCCGTAGCTTTCACCAGATTCTTAAAGGGGTCCATGACTCAAAAAAGGTTCAGAGCCACTGACTCTAGGCCACTACAATCACGAGTCAAACAAGGGAACTAACGCAGCTTTCAGCTTTCAATAAAACTGTACTATAATATTAATGTTTCGCATGGCAAATCCTCCTTGTTGCGCGCCAAACACAGCTTCAAACGCTAGTGCGCAAATTCCGAGTCAGGTTGGCGGTAATGCAGATGGTCAGAACTCAGAAACGACATGTTATTGATGCCATAGTATATCTTATACATGTCACCACTGATGTGGTCACAGCACTGTCCGATGCGGCCCATGCCCGCCTGCCGCATGCTAGTAAATGCGCGCAAGTATACGTGTATGGTTGGCCACGGTGGAAAAAATCAAGAATACATGACTACATTATTATGGTCACCAATAAATCGTATTTATGGTCACCATAAATCGACCAATGGGAAGGAGGATTATATGCCCGGATATAATCGAAGCCAATCAAATCAAAGGAATTATGTCACCATAAATAACTTCCGTCCCCGTTTTGACCGTCTAGACGCTTTTTGTCCACCGTGGCCAACCCATGGTTGGCCACGGTGGACAAAATCAAGAATACATGACGCATATTAATGGTCACCATAAATCGACCAATGGGAAGCGAGGATTATATGCCCGATAATAATCAAGCCAATCAAATCAAAGGAATTATGTCCACCATAAATAACTTTCCGTCCCCGTTTTGACCGTCTAGACGCATTGTCTGGTTCGCTGCGCCCGCTGAGATTTTCACGCGAGCTAGACTGGTTGCGCGCCGAACTGTCGTCGCAGAGCGTGTACATTGTTGTAGCAGAGCGGTGAGCCGGATACCAGTCCAATACATTATGCAATTGTAAAACGGGGACGGAAGTTATTTATGGTGGACATAATTCCTTTGATTTGATTGGCTTCGATTAATATCCGGGCAATATAATCCTCGCTTCCCATTGGTCGATTTATGGTGACCATAAATATGATTTTATGGTGACCATAAATATGTATTTTTGTCCACCGGGCCAACCATATACGTGCGTGCGCTTACCTCGAGCACCTACGTGCATACATGTCAACAAGAGCGTATAAAGAAACCTTCTTTATATATATATACGCTCTTGATGTCAAGAGTACATAATAGAGATTATACTCTACAGTATTATGTACTTTTGATACATGTGTATGTCCTCGTACATGCACACCAGCTGTACGGGTGCTAATGCATGTACGTGCACGCTTGCGTGTATCCAAATATACCCACATATTTATGCACGCATGCATGTATGTGTGCGTTTGGTGCACGTACGCGTGTATGTGCACCCAAGAACACGCGTGTATGTAGAGGGGTGGTATGCTTGGGTATATATACTGAGGTTTTATGCAGATTTTGTTTACGTAGGACAGCATATAATTGACTACAGGGAACGACGAGACAAAAAAGATGTTGTAGTTTTTATTTTATGGTGGCAACCGCAAACGTGAGAATATCACGCGTAATCTGAAAATTATGCTCGCAGGCAGGTCGATCTCTAATCCGAATCTCTGATTAAAAGCCGTACGTGGAAAAGAACCAAAATGCCATATATAGTATATTTTCGTCTGTCACCATATGCAAGCGCAAACATCTAGTACCGTATACGGTCATAGCTTCCTCCAGAAATTCTTAGCTCTGGATAAGGGGTTGGCTGTACATGCGTGTGTGCGCGCGTATGTGCGTGTGCGCGTTCTTTGGATCTTTGTGCGATGTGGCTACAGTGTACAAGTTAATAAAGTTTATTCCGGTTACTACAACAAGTTTGACTTTATATCTTCATTCCTGTTTACATTTTGGTGCTCGTGACAGTCCAAAACCTGGGTATCCTTTTGCGGACACAACGCAAGTTAATTTACTTCATATCGATCTACGGGCCAGCAACGAAACAGAGAAAGAATGACGGAGAGCGAGAGAGGGAGAGAAGACGGAAAGAAGCAGGTTCTGATGATGAGATGGGAGCCATGCAGACTGCGCTAGCGCCGACGACGATGACGATGGCGACGAAGGATCGGCTGGAGATCGTGGAGAATCGCGAAGGCCTTATACTACAAACGATCACGAGCCACGAGCCACAGAAGAACTGGAGAAGGAAGAAGAAAATTGGAGCGAGATAAAAGGAGAGCGGATCGAGAGAGCCAGAGAGACAGAAAGAAGACAGAGAGAGGAGAGTCAGAAGGAAAGAAGCAATGCCGAGACGCCGCAGCTCAGCAGACACCAACGGAAGCCGACGAGAAGAAGCTGGAAGAAAGAAGAGGAAAGATATATAATGCCAGTGTAAGTGTTGCAATTTTCCTAGTATACATATTCCGCTGTGCTCACGTCTGTTTACTGTCGCCTGACTGCTGAGTATACTGACGATATTGCCTGCGTGCGGACGCTTTGTGCCACAATAGAGCGTTATAGGGTGCATACGGTATAAAGTCGCGTTATACACGGTCCGAGAGAAGGGACTTACGGGATTTGTTGTCACAGCATATATACGCTGGAATCTCACATAATGATGTCAGGGAGCACGGAATATAGCATACGCTAGATGTGCAAGCACGCCTAAGATATAACTGTACATCTACTGTAAGTGTAAAGATAAGAAGGGCCACAGTAGATAAACCGTATTGATATAATATAGTTTATGCACAGGTGTATAGTTGGATACATAGAGGGCTGGCGACGCGGTAATGGCAAGCAGAGCATGATGTTATTTGGGAAAAGTGTGACGCTCAGTAGGCCTACGGGCAGAGTATATTTAGTTAGGAACATGGCATATATAATGCTGACTGCGGAGCGGAACAAGTATTATAATAATGAAGGACCGATATAGTTGTTTCACAAGCTTACCGGTGACATTGCTATGTTATGTATGTATGTAGGTTTATGGTTGTTTTTATGTACGCGGTATTTTGTTCATGATAATTGCGTTTGACCGTTTTTGTGTGTTTGCGAAAATCTTTTTCGCTGAACTTTGTTTTTAGAAAATTTTGTGATCGTTTTCTTGACATTTGTGCTAACTTAGTGGCGCGTACGTTCCACTATAATTGTCAGAACCGCTAAACACATTCTATCAGAGTTTTTGATTAATAGGCCAAAAACATTTCATCGAAAATATGAAATCAGTTTTTGGCGTATTTTGGTTGGCTGTATGATGCTAGATGTAATGATGGATGATCCTTTTTGTGATTTTTGATTGCATGTATGATGTGTGGAAGTGACAAGTTACCACCGATCAGTGCTGTGGTCTTATTAATGCCTGGTGCATGGGCCCCTGTGTGCCTGGGATATGAGAAATTATAATCCAGATAATAACGTGGGTTCAGCTAATGCGTGTCTGTAGTACGCAACGCCACGATACGTTACGTTACAGCCATAAAAATACGCAGTAATTGCAGCGATATCAGAATGGTTCATGCCAAATGTTTGATGTTTACCTGACTTATATTGTGATCGAAGCTTTATCGTTACTTGTTTCCTACGCTTCACTATGTGGTTTTTCTGTATTGTATTTTGATTTTGTTATGTTTGTGTGTATTGATTGTTGCGTGTTTAATTCGGACAGAAAGACGTTCCTGCGTTGGGATTGAGGTTAGGAAGATATTAGGGTAGATATTTTTTTTTTTGGAATTGGTTAGGTTCAGGTTAAAGTGTAGAGCAGCGAGGACGCTGAGTCGATTGACATACCCTAGTCATCGTTTTTGGGAAAAGGGGAGCATAATGTAAACATCTGTTTTACACGTGTGAATTGGCTTAGCTAAGACAGAGCGTCATTGCTACATTGATGTATTAGAGAGCAATGGTAAAACGTGGGTAGGTTACGGATTAGAGGGTCACTGTGAAAATTTGGGGTATAGGAACGTAGTCTGTGAGAACGCGGTACATTGTGCGGGCAAGTATGTTTGTAGGAGTTGGGGGAAATTAGATAGGACAGAAGAGGTATGAGGCGATTCGGGTTCTGGCGCGGAAGGAGACACACGCGCGTAATGCGCGTTAGTGCGCGTTCTTTCGTCTGTGTTGTGCGATTTCTGATGATTGGCTACACAGTGTATGCAGTATTAAAGGTTGTACAGTTTTACCACACAAGTTTGGATCTTCTTCATCATTTCTACGTGAACGCTCATTCATGTTTACACGTGTAGTCATTTGCGACCATATGTATCCCGGATCTGTATCTCTATTTCATGATAAAAATCGCATAGTTTTCGACAGTTTTCTGTAAAGATCCTGTGAAAACTAATTAAGATAATAAGAGATTATTATGATTATCCTGATATGATAGTGTGATATAGAACCATAGATATCTATAAAGACCACGTTATTTATATATACGTTATAAAGTTTATTTATAGATCTCTACGAATAAGAACCACTGATCTCTATAATAAAATCGTATGTATAATGTATATCATGTTTATAATAATATGTTATTATCTGGGTTTTTTTGCGCGCGTTGGCGGCGGGTAATGCTATCCCACGGGCGTGGGAGGGAGGTGAACCGCAACGTGGCAGCACTAGTGTTGGATATGTGTTAGGATTATGGGTTAGGGTTAGGGTTAAGGGTTAGGGTTTAGGATTAGGTTAGGGTTAGGGTTAGGTTAGCGGTTATGGGATTAGGGTTAGGGTTTGGCGTTTTATGCATCAATGCATATCTGTCCCCACCAATAGCTTAATTTTCTGTGGATTACAATGCCTATATATAACCGCGCGACACATAGTATATGTTAGTGTGATAGGTTAGTGGTGAGTGTTGAAGTGAGGGTTACCTTAGGGTTAACGTTTTGCAACGTCATCGTCAACGTTATCACGTGACCTCCTCCACGCCGTGGCAGATAGCAACATCCGCTTGGCGGGCATGGTTTGGCGGCAAAACTGCTCATGCAGCGCTCCGTTCGTTACGAACTCCAGCATACACTGGCCACTGACCCAAACTGCGCGCGACAAAGCTATGGCCACAAGTGAGCCACAAGCACTGATCTCTATAATATATATCTCCATATATAATAGTAGAAAGAGCCCGAAGTGTCGTTTTTCCGTATCATCCTCCGAAACGCTTGCCACATAGTGGCTCACGCGAATCAAGCTGGGGCCCCTTTCTGGAAGTCCCGGAATACATTCCGCTACGTTAGAACGACGCGATATGTCCGATGGTAAAGTGACTTTTGAGTCAATTTTCTAAAAACTTATGGGCCCGAAGAAACATTCGGCATTTCATCGCGAACAGCCACAAAATTTTAAAGATCACCAAATCCGCATGCGCACACACGCCACACACCAGAGCCATTGCGGCTGCGTGTATAAACAACCAAGCCACTTGCGCGCACAGCTTGTGAGGCGCGAAAATCTAAGAGAAACCCCAACGAGAGACGGCTGAAGTTGTTTATGCTGTGTGTGTGTGTGTGTGGCGTTGCGGTGCGTGCGTGCGTAGTATGTTGGTGCGCGCCCGGTGTGTGTGTATGTGGTATGTGTGTGCGTGGGTGCGGTGCTGTGATTGTGGCGTGCGCATGCCCATATGTGTGTGAATACAGTGCACGTGCGTGGCGTTGCGCGCGTGTTGCAAACATTCTGGTAACGGAAGGGTGTAACCGTGCCCGCGCTTAACCCGGCTCCATGCTCTTGACAATTTAGACGCCGGTTTCGATTGTCTCTAAAAGAGCACACACACAGCCACACTTAATATATTATACCATAACCTTTTGAAATTGTGTTAAACTATTATATGTGTTTCTCACGGGGTCTTTAACTGATAAGTATAGCTATACTAATTGTGATTAAAGAGTAAAACAATAAAGCCATTTAATTAGGTGAGCCTTCCACCTAAGCATTAGCCAAGGCCACACTAACCCGCACGCACGCACGGCCCACACCGGCACGCACAACACACACACACACACACACACAAGACATTGGCGGCTGCGGTGTATAACACAGCCAATCACTGCCAGCGCCACGCTGTGAAGCCGAAAATTAAGACAAACCCCAACGAGATAACAGCTGGGCAGTTGTATAGTGTGTGTATGTGTATGTGTATGTGCTGTGATCGCGTGTGCGGTGTACGATGTGCGTGTGCGTGTGCGTGTGCGTGTATGTATGTATGCTGTGTGTGATGTCGTGGCATGTGGTGTGTGAGTGTATTGTGTGCGCGCCTGCGCGTTGTTGTAAATGGTAATGTTGTGTCGTCGGGTGCGCGAGTGATTGTGCAGTGCGCATGCCCGTGCTGTGTGCTGAATGCGGTGTTGTGATGCGTGTGTGCGCTGCGGGTGCAAATATTTGACAACGGGACGTTGCTGATACCCTTGCCGCCGCCAGTCCTTAAGGTAAAATTTTCAGATTCTTATATATATTTAGATACAATTTTTTTAAACAAATATTGGTATATGACTCGAGTCTAAATATCAGTATTTTTCGTTATCTGTAAATACATCCTCAAATAAAAGTGAGAAAATAAATGGCTTAAACCGTCCATCCTCAAGTCAGACGCCCACTCGAACCCGTCTAGGAGACGAGTAAATAGCTAGATATATTATATAATATATATATATAGTTATTATAGAGATCATGCAGTTGGCCACAAGGCTGGTACATATTTTTCAAGTGGGTGGAGCTCGGCGGGGAAAATCCAGGCAAAATGGCAATCAACGGCCCTGCGAGTCGCCCGAACAAACATTTAGAATTCTATGATTTGCATGTTTGTTCAGGGGCGGATCCCAGGCCTGAGGCCTAGACAGTATTTTTCCGATTTTAGTGGGCACATCTCCCAAAAAGGCACATCACCGCACAAAGCACCAACAACCCATCGAAGCACATGGCGGGCGGGGTCTGGGGGGCCTCCCCCAGAAATTTCAAAATTTCAAGGGTTCCTGGCGGCACAAAAAATGAGCACCATTTGAGCACACATTTAGTCAAGCAGAGCAAATAGCTAAAAACATATGGAATTTTACTTCTGGTTCGATTTTGCCTGCGCTTTGCATACCAGCAATTAATTGCCAGAATGATTCAAAGCACTTAATTCTTTCTTTTTCAGATATAAAAGACTATAAAAACCATGTAAAATTTTGAATTTCCTTTAGTCCTGCATGTCAATGAATCAGAAGCAAAAAGAAAACAAATAAAGAATATAGCCAAATTGCCAATCTCAAATTGTTTTTCTGTATTTTTTGTATTTTCTGCTAAATTTTGGAAAGAGCACTTTGAAACCTAGACCGTATTTCCCAATACGGCAATACGGTGCTGACATCCCCCCTGCACCACTTCTTATCGGACGGATGCGTGCCACCCGCACGCACGCTTACTTGAATGCCGACTAAAGTTGAGCGTGAGGTGTTATCAATTTTTCATTATTGAGGGATATATTGTATTTTGTCCGCGCCGATGTGGGCCTCCGTGTGCACTGCTACTGGACTACGTGACACTATGCGCTAGTGGTGACACCCAGGGCCGGTTTCCAAGGTGAGCTAGACAAGTATTTTTTACCAGATTTAAATGGCACTATGCCCATGTTGGTGGCGATGCACGAAAGTTGAACATTCGCGAACATGGCAGAACTGGACTAGAGATTGGCCGCCACGGCACAGTGTGCGAGATGGATGCCTCCGTAATAAAACGAGGATTCTTTCGAAAAGAACTCGTTTTCTAAAGCTTATAAAGCATGATCACAGATAGTGTGGCGATTACTGCAAACTTTATGCGTCGTACCAATACCAATTGCTGTACAATAAAACATACATATTTTGTATACAATAATACGATTATTTTATTGACTCTTTGCTGAGAAAACAGCAACAGAGTTAAATTGCGCAGTCGACTGTATCAGGCTTGCGAGCCAAGTAAGACTCACCACGTCAAGACCGATAGTTGCTACGCTGACCCCCCTACCAAGATGTCTGAAACGGCCGGAACTGATCATAGGCTGCTGCGGGAACAGAATGGCGAAATTGAGGAGGCGTTCGGAACGTGAACAGTAAGGACATTTCGTCGTTAAACAATCAAGAACAGATGGACGCGGATCAAGCACTTTACAGCAACGTCCGCAACGTCACGTCACTATGGTTCCTCTACACCTGCTTTTGCCGCCCTTTGACTCGCACGTCGGAGCTGTTGGACTGGACTATTTGGGCCAGGTTGCAGCCTTCGTCGGCGCCAAGCCTGCTCCCCTTCTACGCCGTCCGTCCGTCCGCCTTCTCCCCCTCTACGCCGTCCGTCCGCCATCTCCCGCTCCGCGCCGTTTGCCCGCCTGCTCCCCCTCTACGCCGTCCGTCCGTCCGCCTTCTCCCCCTCTACGCCGCCCGCCCGCCTGCGAAATTTTTTTCCCACTTGAGTTCCGGACCCACCATAGATAGTGTTTTGTAATATATGGTTCGTATATATATAGTTGGATTATAGTTCGTGCTAGGGTTCGGGTACGGGTTAGGGTTAGGGTTAGAGATGGGTAATGCTATCCCCCGGGCGTGGAGGGAGGTGACCGCAACGTGGCAGCACTAGTGTTAGGATAATGTTAGGATTAGGGTTAGGGTCAGGGTTAGGGTTAGGGTTTTTGCATCATGATATCTGTCCCCACACCATAGATTAATTTTTGTGGATCACAATGCCCATATATACCGCTGCGAGATATATATATTTTCTTGTGGTTAGAGTTACCGTTAGGGTTAACGTTTTGAACGTCATCGTCACGTGACCTCCCTCCACGCCCGGGGGATAGCAACACCCGTTAGGGATAGGGGTATTCATTTTACATTGTTGCTTCGAGGAAGTCGAGTGAATGGAGTGCGCTGATTGGCTGTGGTCCGGAACTCAAGTGGGAAAAAAAATTTCGCCGCCCGCCCGCCTTCTCCCCCTTTACGCTGTCCGTTTGCCTTCTCCCCCTCTGCGTCGTCTATCAGCCTTCTCCCCCTCTACGCCCTCCGTTTGCCTTCTCCCCCTCTGCGTCGTCCGTCAGTCTTCTCCCCCTCTGCGTCGTCCAAAATCAAAAGCGTGCAGCCAAGTACTGTTTACAACAAAGTGCAGTAGTGTTCATTGTTTTGTTTGTGCATATGTATCATTGGTAGTTATCCAGCCCCGTTTTATTTACGTAGTACGTACAGTCTATAATGCATGTATTCATTAATAATTACTTGAGCAATAAAAAACCGATTAGTTTGGAATTTTGTTTATACAAACAGTGATCTATCATTGGACTGACCACCAAATTTACAGGATACAGCAGAAGTACAAAAATATTCAGACCAACCGAGACCCCAAGACTTTTCGAAAACGTCTGCTTTCATTTGTTTACTGTACTTTTCTTTTACAATGTTTATTTTTAAACATTATAGCCTCGTTCACACGAATTTATGAAATACGGTATTTGCGAAATACCGAATCTGAGGCAAATACGCGGCCGAGCGTTCACACGCTGATTCGCGGCTCCAGAAATACGGTATTTGCGAGCTGCGAGCTGCTTTAAACAATCAAGCGAATAATGCGAAATAAACAATGCAATGCGCACCAACTGCCGATAAAATACGTAGACTGGTCCGCGCTCGACAGTTCCACTCGCGTTACACTGGAACTGTCGAGCGCGGACCAGTCTATAAAATACGCGGCTTCAGAAATCCGGTATTTAGCGTTCACACGAGGAAATGCGCGGTCCAAGAGATCCGGTATTTCTCAAGCACGGCAAATTATTCGGGGTCTGGGAAGCCGCGTATTTACAACAAATACCGGATCTGTTTAGATACCGTATTTCTTGGACCGCGCATTTTGCCTCGTGTGAACGCTAAATACCGGATTTCTTGCTACGTGTGAACGCGGCTATTATTTCAAGCATTAGACGTTTTTTTTTGTCATGAAAAATTTGTTGTGTACATTTTTGTCAAATGTTGACTTTATTTTCGTGTCCTTTGACTTTAATCCTCGTGTAGACGGGGCTTATTTTTCTGACGGGGCTTCTTTATTATTATTTATCAAAACTGTTCGTTTTGATAAATGAAGCATGCTGTATTTTCTAATAAATAAACTATCGAAATGTACACATTCATCTCTTCTTTATTCCTTCTTAAATTTGAAATTTAAAAGTACTGCCCGAGAATGCAGAAAAGCCGGACCCTCCGAGCAGTCCGGATTTTCAGATTTCTGCTGTACAAGTTTTTCTTGTATGTAGTATCATGGTAGTATATAGTAGTAAGTAGTATGTACATCTATATGCACTAAGGTATCATCTCAAAATTACATAAAACACGAAATGTTCAGTAAATAATCAAAGGAAGATACACGTACATGTATTACCCACCACTAAATAGGGCCTACTGCTCTACTATACTGCTCTACCAGCTACTACTGGTTTGAGCGAGACTAGCCTGCATGTGTTTCCACGAAACAATAGCCTCGTCTACACGACGAACCTTAACTCGAGTTAAGTGTTAACTCGAGTTAGCGATTATGTAGCGTCTACACGACAACACCCGATAGCGATTATTACCGATTTATTATGCATGCGTGCGTGCGTGTGTATGTAAACGTGCGTGTGTGCGTGCGTGTGTACGTACACGCGCGTTCGTGCGTGCGTGCGTGCGTGTGCACGTACACGTGCGTGCATGCGTGCGTGCATGCGTCAGTGTGTGTGCACGTACACGTACGTGCGTGCGTGTGCAGGTACACGTTCGTGCGTGCGTGCGTGCTTGTGCAGCTACACTTGTGTGCATGTGTGCGTGCGTACGTGCGTGTGTGTGCAGGTACATGTGCGTGCGTGCGTGCGTGCATGCATGTGCACGTAGACGTGCGTGCGTGCGTGCATGTGCACGTACACGTGCGTGCGTGCATGTGCACGTACACGTGCGTGCGTGCATGAGTGTGTGCGTGCGTGTGCAAGTACACGTGCGTGCGTGCGTGTGCAGGTACGCGTTCGTGCGCGCCAAGGAGCTACATATAAGGTTATATTTAGCTCCTTGGTGCGTGCGTGTGCATGTGCACGTAGGCGTGCGTGCGTGTGTACGTACATCGTACTAGTGCTGCCGCCTATCGTGGAGGTTAAGCTAACTCGAGTTAAAGGGACAGTAGCCTCTAGGATAGTAGCCTACTGCATACAACTATACTTACTGTATAACAAATCGTCTATATCCACATGTATTTGTCACCAGATACTTAATTAATTATTTACACATCAACGCTACGAAATTTGAACGGCGCCATGACACCCGCGACCGTGCTGCCACCCTGAAAAAGTTGCGTATTTGCATTTTTATTTTGCAGGTAAAGGACCGAGGGCTAATCACAAAAGTGCAATTATATTTATACCTAGAAATGCTATTTAACCGAACGATATTCATTTTAGGGTAAATTTATCCATATTATAACTGAAACTATATGTCGTTTATAAGATATTACAATCCTTTTGCTTTTAAATGAATAAATAAGAAATACCCTCGGTCTGTAGCCCTTGGCTGGAAAGTGGTTTTGCGCAACTTCTCAGATCGTGCGCTTTGAGTGGCGCAACCGTCGCTGTAATCAAACTGTAGTCGTTAGTTTTAAAACATTTAAAAAAAATATTTCTTATGGTGATTGAACCATGAAACTTTTTATGTAGCGCAATTATAACCTAAATTAGCTGAAAATAACCCTAGAACCTAGAGGCTACTGTTCCTTTAAGGTTCCTCGTGTAGACGTAGCTTATGAGTGATACCAAGAATTCGGTGCATCGGCATTTCTGATGTCGACATACAAATAGGATTTTACTGTTGTTTATATTACATGGGCCCTGTCTGAGGGCGCCGACTTATACATAATGACGGCTTTGGCGGGGCTATTCAAATGGAGTTATCATTAGAGAAAATCGGGACTTACATGACGACTTCAGCGAATTGACGTGTTAGACAATGGCGTCTTATTGTACTTTACATGTACTGTATTTGTTTGCAATAAAACACAAAACCAGTTTATATTATGACTTATGAGGCATATTTATTAACGTTTTCAATTGATCTGCATATAAACTACTAGTTATAAGTTCTACATAAACTATTTCGATACCAAAAGTATAATGCACTTACATGCATTTATTTTTCTTAAAAACTAACTTTTAGTAGCTGAAAGCCCGCTGGTTACATATATTCCAGTAACTACCATAGCAATACTAAAGAAGTCCCAAATGTCCAAAAATACTTTATAAAACCTACACGGAATTACAATTTCCGGTATCGCTAGCAATGTCCTTTAAACTTATGAAGCTACAATTTTATTATGCAGATTAATACTCTTCTCCCTCACCCTCTTCACCTTCTCCCTCAACCGAGTCAACACCGACTTCTTCGTAATCCTTCTCCAAGGCAGCCAAATCCTCACGGGCTTCTGAGAATTCTCCTTCCTCCATGCCCTCTCCCACGTACCAATGAACAAAGGCTCGCTTGGCGTACATCAGATCAAACTTGTGGTCGAGACGAGCCCAGGCTTCAGCGATGGCCGTGGTGTTGCTCAGCATGCAGACTGCACGCTGAACCTTGGCCAGATCACCTCCCGGAACAACGGTGGGCGGCTGGTAGTTGATGCCGACCTTGAATCCAGTGGGGCACCAGTCAACGAACTGGATCGTGCGCTTGGTCTTGATGGTTGCGATGGCAGCATTGACATCCTTGGGGACGACATCACCACGATACAGCATGCAGCATGCCATGTACTTGCCATGGCGTGGGTCGCACTTCACCATCTGGTTAGCTGGCTCAAAGCAAGCATTAGTGATCTCAGCAACAGACAGCATCTCATGGTAAGCCTTCTCAGCAGAGATGACAGGAGCATAGGTCGCCAGTGGGAAGTGGATGCGTGGATATGGTACCAAGTTGGTCTGGAACTCTGTAAGATCTACATTGAGGGCACCATCGAATCTCAGAGATGCAGTGATGGAGGACACAATTTGAGCAATAAGACGATTGAGATTGGTATAGGTTGGTCGTTCAATGTCCAGGTTGCGGCGACAGATGTCATAGATGGCTTCATTGTCCACCATGAAAGCGCAGTCAGAATGCTCCAAAGTAGTATGAGTGGTCAGAATGGAGTTGTATGGCTCAACCACTGCAGTGGACACCTAAATTAAAGACAATTTGTTAATCAACCATAGAAAACTAACCAATGCATATATCATTAGTTTACTGCATCGTTGGTAAATATATTCAGTTCTATTTTGGTAAAACGTATGTACACAGCTTAGAACATTACAGTAGAAAATGGTAAAAGTTACACTGTAAGTGTAACACACATGTAATATTGTGAACATGCGTGAAGCTGAGCCTCTACTGTGTTCCCCCACGTGGATTTGATTTGCTGGTTGAACAATGCCATTTTACATAAAAGTTAGGTTGAGAAAATGCTACTCAAAGTTAGCAATGAAAGACTAGTTTGTGGTAGTCTTCGTCAAGTTCTTCAATTTTTTACAAGTGAGGGGCTGCTGGATAGTGGTAGAGGGGTAAAAAAGGAAAGCTTGAGAGAAGAGAACAAATGATAAAAGACATAGGCAGTCAGAGGTGATAGTGCTGTTCAACGTAGCGACGCTGTGGGATGGAGGCACAGTAGTTGTGTCCCGAAACACAGACAGTGTGTCTATTCCAAGTACGGAGCGAAGAGAAAAAAAAGTCGAGACGGGTAGAGGGGTTATAGGAAAGCCTCTATCGCGTAGAGAAGTTGGTCAGCGCAACCCACAACATGAGCTTATCGCCAATGGTGACGTAGCGACCGTTTCTGCTTGTACAACTTCAAAGTTCAAGCATATGTCACACATGAATAAGCGTGCTTGGTGCACATCGCACCTGTGCTCCCACAGTTGCCTGCATGTGGAAAATGTGGCCACGCACGCGCAACACAACAACGGTCTATCCAGGTGGAAGCCTTTGTTGTGTTGTGCTGGATCGTCGCGGTTGCTATGGAGATGTGGCCGTCTAGACCTATGGAAGGCCTCGTCTATGACATCCTGTGTTGATGGTGAAGTCTCGTTGTAATTGTCACAAAGTAATTGCAAGCAGGTTTTCAAATATATTACCTGCGGTGATGGATAAATGGCGAACTCCAACTTGGACTTCTTTCCATAGTCAACCGACAGACGTTCCATGAGAAGCGACGCGAATCCAGAGCCGGTTCCTCCTCCGAAACTGTGGAAGATGAGGAAGCCCTGAAGCCCAGTGCACTGGTCAGCAAGCTTGCGGATGCGATCCAGCACAAGGTCAACGATCTCCTTGCCGATGGTGTAATGACCACGTGCATAGTTGTTGGCAGCATCCTCCTTGCCTGTGATGAGCTGTTCTGGGTGGAACAGTTGTCTGTAGGTCCCAGTGCGAACCTCATCTGCACAAAATCAATACAGTTCCGATTAAATATGAAGATTTTAGACAGACAAATCACTGTCAAATGCACGTGAAATAATAAATTGTTCTTTTTTAATCGTAAACAACACCGGAAATAATTTCCAAGAATTAACATAAAGAACGAGATAGTTGACTAAGTTCCATCTTCATGCTTCATTTAAGTTTTAATAGTTGACGAGCATTGCCATTGTACATAATTATATTATCAATGACAATGTCATCAACTTACCAACAACAGTAGGTTCCAAGTCTACGAACACAGCACGGGGTACATGCTTTCCTGCTCCAGTCTCAGAGAAGAAAGTGTTGAAGGAGTCATCACCGCCACCAATGGTTTTATCACTGGGCATTTGACCATCAGGCTGTATGCCATGCTCCAGGCAGTACAGTTCCCAGCAGGCATTACCGATCTGCACTCCGGCTTGGCCAACGTGTATAGAGATGCACTCACGCTAGTAGAGAAACAAGAACCAGAATTTAAAGCACAATTTTTCAGGGCCCAAGCCTCGTTAAAATAGGTTAGCACCCCGGATTAGCTTAGCACATACGCGAGAACACATTTGCGGGGCCTGAACTATCCTTGATCCGTTACCGATCAGCGGTCTTGGAACCATGGTTCATGATTGATTTATAGTTGGAGGCTGCATCAATGCCATCATGCATGGATATACAAATACAATACACACAACGCTTGTCGATACTTAAACGCAGTGGCTATGGGTACGGTAGCTGTATCTTAATGTCTCGAGGCTACGGGTACGGCAGTCCCACACACAAGTACAAACAGTCACCCTATCAAGAGCTAATAATACCTCTAATATGATAATATAAGGTATTATTAGCTCTTGACCCTATCCCTAACCCTAACCCTAATACTAACTCTAAACCGACTCGGCTATCTTATAGGAGGTGTACAACAGTATGTATGTGTATGTATGACTGGGAACCTTTAGATCGGTATTTCCTTGCAAAAAAAAGAGAAAAAAAGAAAAGAAAGAATTTATTCCGTATCCCCTTATAGATTTGTGAGTGCAACTGATCTAGCTCCCCAAAGTTACAAGTATCTCCAGGTACTGTTTAGTAAGCTGAACTATAGTAATACGCCTGCTGCCAACCCTAAACCCCAGGAGTTTTCAAGAGCTCTTCCTGCATATCATGTGAGGTTTCTGTTGCCTCCAAACCTGTTCTACGTTTAATCATATTAAAAAAACTTTCTATGGTTTTCATATCCAGGACATTCTAGTAAAAAGTGCTCAAGGGTCTCCAACTCTCCTTTCCCACAAATTAAGCATTTATCTTCCCCTCCCCAGTGTCTAGTTCGTTTATTCAATGGCAAGCAGCCCGCCCTGCATTGAAAGAGTAGGCTACTCCCAAGACTATTATCATAAAAGGACTCTTTACCAGGCGTCTTTTTTTCTTTATACAATCCTAGCGAACTCTTGTTTTCTATTTCTTTTTTCCAGATGGTAGTACCACTCTGTTTAATTGCTCTTTCCACTCTAACATTCCATTCTTTAATACCCCCCACCCCCATTAACTCTTCGTCTAGCCTCCTATCCGAGTCAAACTTTGTTATGAGGAACCTACAGGGTTCTGCCCAGGATTTTTTAGTGCCGGGCGCATCCAGTTCGTCGCAAGATGCAAGCGCCGTAGGCGCGAAGCCAATCTAGGGGGGTCTGGAGGCATGCCCCCCTAAAAAATTTTGATTTTTGATAGTCTGAAACTCAATTTCCTGCATTCTGAGCAATAAAAAGCCCATATATCACTTTTTTTTCTTTTCTTTTTTTTATATCAAAAATTAGTGCCGGGCACACCCGCCCACCGTGGGCAGAACCCTGAACCTAGTTCTCCTCCTCCAGTCTGATCTGAATTCGCCCAATTCCATTGCTTCCGCTATCTGTTTACATTTACGTTCATTATTCATATATTTTATCCTGCCCCAATATTTAATTTTACTTTTTGCCTCTCTCTCTTCAAAGGTTGACCATCCCATCTCCCCTCTAATACTCTCCAGTCCCACATAAGAGGGTGCCCCTAGTAACTCCCTTCCCAGCTGGTTTTGAGTCCTGTCTAGTGCCTGGAGCGTGGACGTTCCTCCTTTTTTAACTTTAAATACTAGGGCTTCATTTGTATACGTCAGCGCAGGCACTGCAGCAGTTAGCTCTAGTACTATAGCCCGCTTACATTAACTGCCGCTGGCGTTTAAGCCAGCGGCAGTTAATGTAAGCGGGCTATAGTACTAGAGCTATGCAGCAGTAAGCGTCCGCAAATTGTTCACCGTTGCACTATATCGTCTCTAGAAAATGCCTTTTTTCGCATTTTTTTCTGCAGAAATTCGGCACTAGAGTGCAATAATTTGCATTATGCACGCAAGTTAGATGCCTCGTGGACGTCTAGAAAGCATTAGAAGTAAAATTGGTCTTGTTGTGTATTCGTGACATTCCGTCAGGTGGCATAGCCACAGCGAGCGGTTGGTCATTTTTGTCTTTGAAATGTGATCCGGACTACTTTGTAGAAATTCGCGTCATAGAGCTGGCAAAAGTTTCGAGCGGAGCATAGGGTAAAGGAGCCAAATGTCGGACACATCAGGGCATTAATGTGTGTATCTTACATAAATATTCTTATATCTTCAAATAAAAAATGTCACGTTCGCCACACTTCCCTTCATGGATGCAGCCATGTTTAAACACCTGACAGCTTTTGTAAGGCCGTAGGAATACGAAAAATGACTTCCAATCACGTGAGGCTAAACTCGGACACGTGGAGGGTAAAGTCGGACACGTAGGAGTCTAAAGTCGGACACTATTGATTATTTAAAAAAAATTGCCAAATAATGTTTTTATATAAAATATGTTTACAAATCTTACTTATATAATTTACAAAATGTACAAACATATAATTAACACGTTATTGAGTAATATATTTAGGTACTTAAGCGACCATGACATGTGCTCGTCCTCAGTCGTTCCTCAGATTTTGGAGGCATGACATCGTTTAGAAAAATTCCAAGGTATTCAAGGTAAAAACAAGCATTTTTTAGGCTAATAGTTTACATTTGTCTATACTTTCAAACGCATATTTAACCCTAGATATTCAATCTAGTGGTTATAAAAACATTTTAAGATTAATTTACAGATTTCTTA
>NW_014577383.1:247983-254470 GCF_000485595.1 Priapulus caudatus
TTCTTGTAAGTTCTTCCAACACGAATATAGTGGGTCGAATCACTCGAATGTATGTGGCATGTCGTACTCATTTTCGAGCCTGTTGTTAAATGTGTCTATTTGCTCTTGGCTCAAGGTGTTTTCGAGAGCTTGCAGAGCAGCCAGCTCAGCGGATATTACTGTAGCTGCAGCTGCTTGTCTTTCCTCTGTAGGGTCTACCTCTGAAAGGGTGCTGTTTGGTCCTGGAATGGTGCTGGAATCGCTGATGGGTGCTGGCAGGTCGTACGGGTCGGATGGCATGAATGCGGCTTCGGGGATCGCGCTTGGACTGAATGGATATAATCCTGTTGCGCGGAACCCGTTTGCTATTGTAAGTGGAGCTATGGTTTGTAGCCAACTGCTTCTAAAAAGGGAGGGCCAAACCCACTTGCTGATCATTTTGTCTGGATTTTCCCGGATAAATTTTGTGCATACTGCATTATAGTTTTGTTTTAGGGGGCCAAAGAATGATCGGTCGAGAGGCTGCAGGAAGTGAGTAGTGTGCGGAGGCAAGGCTAGCAGGTGGACATCATTTTCTCTGGCTAGCTGGATAAAGTCCAGAGTGACGTGACTGCTGTGGCCATCCAAGACTAGCAGGAGAGGCCGCTCCTTCCTGGCGTTGGGGAGGAAGACTGACTGCAGCCAGTCCTTGCCGAGCACGTCCTCCATCCATGCTTTTTTTTGGTACGACCACAGCGTTCCTGGTGGCCCGGACGCTGTGTCGTACCCCTGCAGTGCCTTGCTAGTTTTTCCCTTGACAACAACAGCTGGCGGAATCGCTTCACCAGCTGCGTTGATTGCAGCCATAACCGTTACATTCTGCTTGCTGTTACTAACCCTGCTTTGTACTACTTTTGCCCCCCTTGCTGCTATTATTTTAGATGGTTGGTGCTCAAAGTTGATGCCAGTCTCGTCGCAGTTGTAAATTTGTTGTGGCTTGTTTTTTATCTCTAGCTTTTCTAAAATTTCTCCGAGATCTGTAAAGTATTTTGACGTTACTGTGCGGTTTAGCATTCTTGCTCTCACTGTTGTCAGCTTTTCTGGCTTTCGGAGAGAGATGTCCGGATGACGTGCTTTGAACCCTTTCCACCAGTCTTTCCCCAGGCTTCCTGATCTACTCTTGATGGGCATTTCCATCCTATTACACAGTTGTGTTGCCTTGTCCATAAAGGTTTTTCGTGAATAGCCAAATCCGGAGGCAGCACATTTTTTTGCATTGGTGACTAGGTCCTTTTCGATTTTGAGGGGGATGGTTGGCGGACGACCCATTTGAGATTTTTCTTTAATTTTTCCTGTGACTCTGTCACCAAGAGTCGATTTTGGTACGTTGTAAAATTTTGCTGCTTCTCTCGTTGACATGCGTTTCTGCTTGACAGCAAGCACGGCCGAACTCATATCGGCATCTTGCCATTTAGCAAGTTTGCGGCACCGAGGCATGAGGAGGAGAGGTCAGGTCGTTGATGGAAATCTATGGAACAGGCTAAAAGAGAAGGAAACATTAGCGAGATTGGACGGATTGACAGTGGTATCGATGTTACGGTGTACATATAAGCCTCGTTTACACGACTAAGTTTAACTCGAGTTAAGTGTTTATACGGGGCTATACATAATCGCTAGATAATAGCTATGTAGACGCTACATAATCGCTAACTCGAGTTAAATTTCGTCGTGTAGACGAGGCTGTAGGCAGGAGATAATGTGCGCGGGGTTGGGAACCATTGTGTACTAGGGCGGTGTTTACAATGTAACAATAAAGTTTGTATTAGAGAGGTGGGACGCAGGGGAGAGGGAGACTGTGTATATAATATACTGCACCTTTACTTTTTTGCAAAATTCGGAGTCAATGCAGTATTTAATTTAAAATTTAACTCGTTTAAAATTTAATTATGCACAATTAATACGATGTTAAAATTTTGTTTTATTGTAAAATAAAACAGTTCTACATTTTTTATTTATTGTAAAATAAAACATTGTTACATTTCCGATTTATTGTAAATTAAAACAATTTTATTTCAATTTCCATGATGTTATGTTATTGTTTATATTTTATTATAAGCTATTAATATGATCCAGTAATAATTTGTGCTCCTAGTACTTTTAAAAATATACAGTAGGTATATACAATCTAATTAAATTCGTTTTTAAAAGAGGCAAATTAAAAATTGTTGGCTCTAAGAGAGTTGACATTATGATTCTAGGCTAGTGTCCGACTTTAGACTCAACAAAAATTTTGGAGGACGGGTAAGGTCGGACAGCATAAATCATGTGATAATTTCATGTAATGGGGGTATTTTTATGTAAACTTGTGTAAAAACACATCTTGACATGTTCATTCATGCTAAAAACACACATAGTTATGAATACTTGTGTTATTAAACAAGAAACACAACGATTTACCCACCCAAAATTTTCTGCCACACACCGACGTAATTTCAATATTGGCGGCAAGAGGCTGCTGAAGGCTCATGGGAGTATAAATAAATTATCGTAAATCTTTATATATGCAACGCAGTCTAGATTATTTAGTATAAAAATGTACATAACACATTAATCTGTAGGAATAACTTGGGTTTTTTATTAAATAACATTCACAAATAATTACAAAATAGTTTTTACGTAAGCGGCCGACTATTGACTCCTGTCCGACATTTGGCTCCTTTACCCTAGAGCATGAATCTGTAGTTATTTAACATGAATAAAGTGTATGTTTTGTAAGTGCAGTAACAGTGTGAGTATTTATAATTAATTTCTGTTCGATGCGTATTCAGGCCTGCAGCCTATGGACGCCCTCTACTGACTTACTGTTGTTCAACACCTATATACGCGCGTCATAGTACCCAAATTAATCTATGGTGTGAGAAAGCGACGCATGCGCAAATGGACTACCGTACCTGTAGCCATAGATACAATAATGTAACCCAAACACAGGAGAGGGTTACCCCACCTATCCTGTGTTTGGGTTACATTATTGTATCTACCGTAGCCACTGCGATATCATACTTAAACTTAAGCCACAATATGCGCATCTACACGCTAATTTCGGCCCAAGGATAGAGAACATGTAGCCCAATAAAACCAATGTGCCTAACCCTAACCCTAACTCTAACCATAACCCTAACCTATTATATTGATTATAATATTATATTAATATTGATGTAAATGACATTGGTTTTATTGGGCTACATGTTCTCTATCCTTGAACCCTAATTTCTCCAGTACTAGACTAGCAAATATTTCGTGTCATGCATAATCATACTACCTTATGACAAAATAAACTCTAGTTCCTACCATTTTGTTCTCTTTTTCTTACAGAGATACTCAGATGGTCAGATTATGACAGATACAGCTCACGTGAACGTTCTTTGACGGCTTGTGAGACTCGACTGCGAGATTCGAAGGTTCTCTCGAGAACAATGGGTTGTTACTAAGCAACGAATCAACAAACCATCGCACGTGCGCTAAACGCGCGAAAATCATTTTTCCGGTATGTATTTATTTTCTTACAGGTGGCGCTGGTAGTTATTTCCGGTATTGGTTGTGATGCCAAACTTTTGCCTTTGGAGGTAAAAGTTTGGATTGGAAAAATTTTTTTGGTGTAAAATTGCTGCTGGTGTTGTCATATAATTATCGTAAGCGTGTTTAGTCAAAAAACATATAACGACCTTTGTTTCTTACTTGACGTGATGATTGTTTCAAGTTCTCTGATATCGGTGCTTGTCTTCTGTTTTCAAGTTGCCGGTTATTCAAGAAAGGTCCAGGTAAAGTAAACAACACGACAGTAGAATTTTAGGTTCAAGGATATAAGTATTATATATTATAAGATCTGTCCCCAATTCATTTTTGCAATGTGCGATGTGCAAATGTGGACAGCTCTTATATCCTTGGGCCGAATTTTACTTAGCTGAACGTGAAACGCAAAAACTAATACAATGTTTATCATTGTATCACAGTATCATTGTTTATACTATTACTAGTATTAGTATTACTACTACTACTAGTAGTAGTACTAGTGTTATACATAGTGTATATAATTTCACGAACCTATACTAGCCCTATAGGCTATAACATAACATATAACACATAACACATAACATATAGGCTATGTCTATGAATGTGATAGCCACAACTAATATCTTCTACCTCTCTGGCTTCTGAAAACATTACCGTGACTATGTGAAACAGGGGCGTATTTACAGTACACAATTATTACTTTGGAACAGGCAAAGTTCACTGTAAACCTGAATTGCAGCATGAGCCTTGTGCAATTTGTTTGCAATTGTACTGCACAACAATACAAATGCTGTTGCGGCACTTAATGCTACCACTTTGCTATTATTTTTTATGCCATTCAGTGAGAAATAGATTTTGGTTAAGAGGTGCCATGTTTAAGAAAGGTCCTAACCCTGATGCAAATAGCAATCTACGTTGGCAGGCATTCACATTTTTTTTAGCTGGTAAGCAAGAAAAGCAGTTGCCATACTGAAGAAGACTCCAGAACATTATGAATGCCTAGGCTAGTACCATATAGTTGCATTAGCGTTAGCAAGCAATATATTAATTGTCGAGTTATGTGCTCGAATCTGGAAGGTGGATGTGAGAGTTGTCGTGTGTGTAAAATGACTTTTTACCAACATATCTAGGCTAAGAGAAGGTCACCATACACACAAGAAGAAGCACACTGGTTAGCAGATGAAGGGTCAGGTTGCCCTCTTGATGACCCAGACTGCTTCGATAGGCAAATGTCATCTGGAGGTAAGTGTGTAGAGGCCTGAGGCCCTAAAAACATTGAAACACATGTTATATCTAAGTACTATGATATAGTAATAATATTACAATATAATAGATGTATATATGTTTATAAGATTGGCTAACTTGCTGGATGTGTGGTGATTTTGCGCCCTTCTTCCCTTTACTAATGTTTATTGTCGTCGTCATGTCGTATTTATTGTAATTAACTGTTATGTGCTTATAACAACCTTTTAACTTTAACTCCAACTTATTAAAAAAATTGAAACCATCAACTACTCTTAGTGTTCCCGATTATTTTTTATTTTCAAGTTGGTGTATCAAATTGTGTTGTCATAGAGCAAATGCTGTAATTAGAAGTTAATTACACAATTACAGGGTTTCTTATACATAAGAGGCACAGTGGCGCACCGCCGTTGTCTAATTTAACATCGCCGTTGTGAAAATGCTTCAGGGTGCCTCAAATGCAGTCTAAGACATTCAAATTTTTACAATTTTGCTGGGGGAGACCTTCTCTCCCCCTGCGCCCACCTGCAGCATCCACATCAGGAGTGTATAATAGGGAGGAGTGTGACATCAATAAACAAGGGAAATTCGTCATTTACTAGCCTTATAATACCTACGATTTACTACGCGTAACTCATCCAACTTGAGCTCAAATCGGACACAGTAAATCAATCAGCAATCAAATAATCAATCATCAATTCATCAATGCATCTTCAATTCATCACGTGTGTAGGCCCTATGTGTATGTACAACCTGTGTACACATGTGTAGGGCCTACTACAATTCGTCACCACGAATAATAGGGCCTACAACAATTAATCATTTACACTTTATGAATTAATTACAGTTTTCTTAATATTTCATCAGTGTTATTAATTATTATGTTTTTGTTGTTTCTCTTTCAGTTACACAACTTTAAACGTGGCTGCAGACAAGACGCAACTCAACTTCGTTTTGCAAATTCAGGGTAAACAATCAATCAATTCATCATCAAGCAATCAAATCATCAATGCATCATCAATGCATCATCAATCAATCAAATCATCAATCAATCAAACATTTCAGAGACAAAGGTGGCAAATGAAGCTGGAGTCTGCATCAAAAATGACACCAAAAGGTATGCAACCAGTGTGGAGCCATTTCTCACACCTCTCACACTGCACCCACTCCATTCCACCCTCATCATCATGCCACGAGGTCAAGCACACAAAGCACTCCGAATCGTCATCTACTGTTGATTTTACAGCATTTCTTTTTTGCTTTTTTGCTTTTTCCAACATCTTCTTTGCTTTATCATCTACTTGTTTTGCCTTTTTTAGTTCTCTCTCGCGTTTTCTTGTTTCCTTCGCTTCTATAATTTGGGTTTTCTCCTCCTCTGACGCAATTTTTTTCGCTATGTATTCGTTACTAGTTAAGAATCGGTGGGATGTAATTTGCCTTTTCATTTTTCTAGGGTTATTATCGATGCTTGTCGATGGTTGTGCAAATATCGATTCGACACTGTCGTCCCAAGATGGAATGGGACCAGCAGCTTCCACAACGTCGACAAGCTGCGGCGATGGTGTAGCCGCAGCAGCTTCTTGTAAGCTCTTCCAACACGAATATAGTGGGTCGAATGTATGTGGCATGTCGTACTCATTTTCGAGCCTGTTGTTGAATGTGTCTATTTGCTCTTGGCTCAAGGTGTTTTCGAGAGCTTGCAGAGCAGCCAGCTCAG
>NW_014577383.1:259674-267661 GCF_000485595.1 Priapulus caudatus
AACAGCGCCTCGCCGTGAGCGCAAGCCGTGGACAGTGTGGTTAGTAGCTGCCTTTTGTTTGAATTATAGGCGCGCTCTACGGTTGATTAATGGCCAAAGATTGGAGAATCGTGTCGTATGTTTTAGGTTGTATCTTCGGATTGCGGGTGTCTACGAGGAAACGATTTGGTACGATGATGGGCGAATGTACTGTGTCCGATTTGAGCTCAAGTTGGATGAGTTACGCGTAGTAAATCGTAGGTATTATAAGGCTAGTAAATGACGAATTTCCCTTGTTTATTGTTGTCACACTCCTCCCTATTATACACTCCTGATCCACATGCATGCTTACAGCACACCTTTGAATCCATCATATGCATTTTTTCCCAAACTGGCCATTACCTCCTTTGTCTAATTTTCTCTCAGAAGAAACCCTGAATTAATAGGTTTACGTATCACAGAGTGACTGTCAGAGTGCCACTAGATTAAGTCATCCCATGTAGTGAAAATACTGAACTGAAACAGATCCTTACAAGTAATAGGCACCGGCATTTGTTATTAATCTCACTATATAATCAGCTATCCACTCACTGTTGTTACCATCATCTCAATGTGGCACCTTGCTATTAAAAATCTATATTTTCAATTTCAAATGGCTGGTTACCCATGCATTTCCTAACTTGGAAATGAGATGTAGAGAACATTCTCCCATTCAGCCAGTTGAGGTTTATGTATGATATGTAGTCCCACCCCTATCATTCTACATTTTGTGGAATGGAAAGATATGAGATGTGTTTTGGCTTTGATGTGAAAGTTTGAAATCAAAAGTAACATATATTTATGACACATTGTCATTAATTGAGTTATATATATATATATATACTGATAGAGTGAATTTTTGCGTTATATGTTATGAATTGATATACACACTGAGTGGCATTATTTCTCAGTTATTTGATATTATCAGGCGTAGATAATGACAAAGGGGTTTGACACGTATTCGATGCTGATTTCGCTATATTATGTCTTACGAGTTTGATGCGAATGAAGATAAAATGTGTCATTATCTACCCCTGATATTATTCATGCTTCCAGATAACCGTTTAGACTACCCGCCAGTGGCGGTAGTAGAGAGGGACATGAGCATAGATTGGCTGCAGCTTAAGCCTGTGATTTTGTATGGAAATGCAAGTACTGATGACCATGGAATAGTCAGCTATCTGTGGGCTAAACTTCAAGGTGGAGCTGTAACAATGCAGGTATGGCATTATTTCATTGCTAACTATATGCATACATAGGAGGAACTAATTTCGGGTGTCAATTTTGGCATACATGATTATTAAAATGACAAGGGCAAGTTGTCGCAAGCCATTGTAATGCTTTGATGAAATTAAGTGCTCAACCTCACAGTGTTTGTAATTGCTTGTGTTTATTTCAGGGGATTCATACGCCGTTTCTTCACATATCGGATTTAGAGAGAGATGCTTACATCTTTAGCTTGACAGTGACAGACACCAATGACCAGCAGTCTTCTGATGTTGCCCGAGTGTTTGTGAGAGGTGGTAAGTTCTTACACCAAAGCAGGTTATTGATAGCCAAGCGTTAAAAAATAGATTTATCGCAGTCAGAGATCAGCAAAGTAGCACAGTAGTTGTAGTTGGTGCCTATCTGTAAATAGAGTTGCTAGCTCACTTGTGGTTTTTGTGGCTCTTCGGCGAATCAGCTTTTTCACGTGTTTTGCCGACAAGTATTTAAACAATGTAAAAAAATACTAGTGTGGGTAGCGTTGCTGTACGTGTTTTCTGCCGGGTAAATTGAACCTTTGCACCAAGTGTTTTCGTTTGGAAGAGCCGCAGTATGTGTGCTTGAAGTAATAGTGCTTGAAACTTTGACCACACTTTGTGAACAACCTCGTTGCAGAGGAACTCTGCATTTGTTCTGCATTCACCTAAAAACATTTTCCCACACATGATAAACTTTGATAACACAGCACATCACTGTGTCATATTAAACTGGATTGTTTTTGATAGTTGTATGGTGGTAAGTTTGAAGAGAACTTTCAGCTCTGTGATGAGATCTTTACAGATGCCTGATTGAAATGGACACACGTTATGCATGTTGAAAAATTATGTGGACATAAATTAATGGGGTTTGCTTCACATCCGATTTGAACTGAGAGAAATTATTAAAATAGATAGTTCCATGGTCATGACTGTGTTTGTTTTATTACCTTTAGCAGCCTTTCTAGGAATTTAAATGCAAGCAATAATCGTATTTAGTTATATGTGTGGGTTCGAAAAAAGAGAAGTGCAAGATGAACTAATACAGGCTGTACTTGAAATATGTTCATGTGTCATAGTGCAATGCCACTGCATCATTCGCTCTTTAGCCGTGACACACTCATACTGCGCGAGATTGTGGTTTGTAATGTTTACTGCTACGTACTGCTGTAAATATGTCCACAAGTGGAGGAGGTATCAAATGTGGTGTCTGGGGATTCGTTGGAACTAAATAACCTGCATTAACTGTAGCATACATTACAATTTTAGCCGTAAACGACCGCAGTTACTTGTGTTACATTTCCTTGCTGGTTTGAGTTATCGATAGGTCTTTGTGCTTAGACAAATATACAGCGTGTATTAGCCATGCTCTGCTAAATGCTCCATATTTTTCTACTCGATGTGATTTTCCAGGGATCTCAATTTTACTAATACATAAGATTGGTCATGATACCTATCTCATGTCGACCATATGGGTGTATAGTAGGAGGAAAAGCTTTTCTAAATCCATAGTTTCGCATGTATCCACGTAAGTGTAGCATTTCATTGTAGCACTTCAATGTAGCCTGAGTAGTGTCTTATATGTTACCACAAGGATGTGCAATATTGCAGCATATAATAACGTAACACATTGTTCTGTCATGGTGTATAGATGCTGCTGCCTGCACACACACATTGGCTGATCAATTTCTATTCGTTTATTTCATTTCGGCATCAATTCCTACATGCTTTTTTATTAGTGTGTGTGCGTGCGTGTGGTGCGTGTGCGTGTGCGTGCGTGCGTTGGTGCGTGCGTGCGTGTAGCTGTTAACATAATATCCTTGTGTTTATGTTATTTATGACTGGATTTTATCAGGAGTACATGAATGGAGATGTGCTTCTGTACTAATAATGTCTCTTCACGTACTTCTGATTGTAATGACGTCTAATGACGATTGGACATCGCTTTGAATGCAAGTGATCACCGGTCGATGATTTTTCTCATCTTACTGCTCATGTCGCTACATTCTTTAACACGGATTCACATAATTGCTCTGCATCTATCGAGAAGTTAGAAGGACAGCTCTGAGGATAGGGGTTTCGTAGAGTTAAGCCCCGGACACACTAGGCAATTTCCACCGGCGATTGAGTCGCCTCAGTGTGTTCAGTGAGTCGCCGGCGATTTTCGAGTCGGGCGACTGAGTCGCGTGAATCAAACATGTTTGATAAAATCGGGCGATTATTTGAGTCGCGCGACTACAATCGCCTAGTGTGTCCGGGCCGGCAAATGAGTCGCCCGAATGTACAATTCATCAGCCAATCAAACGGTGCCATTTTCAATCATGTGACTATCAATCTAGGTGGCGCAAGTGTTTTAGTGTTGCGGCGGGAGAAAAATCGCCGATGAATCGCGCTGAAAGTGGCCTAGTATGTCGACTCAGTCACCCGACTCAATCGCCTAGTGTGTCCCAAGCTAGTGTATCGGGGGTTAGTTGTAGCTTTAGTTGTAGCTTTAGTTGTAGGGTTTGTTGTTACTTTCCCACCGGGATTATTATTATTATTATACTCGCGTAACTGACTCGCATTCGCACGATTCATGATGTGCCTGGCATTTCAGCCAAGGACGACTTGGGTGTGAGCTGACAGCATTAAATCGCTCTTCCTGTTCGTAATTGTCGGTATGATTCTGCGGAAAGTGCTCGAGATAATTGGCCTCAGCTGTCTTAACGCGGCCGCAGTGCTGCTGCACGCAGCATGTGTCGACGATTGATGCATGCCCTCTAAACGATCGGTGTTCCTCTCTAGAGTGGTGGGTTTCTTTCAGGTGAAACCACTCTCGCTGTGCAATGTTTGCGTGATGTTTTTATTTATTGGTTTGTGCCTTGTCGCCGTTTCCAGTTTGTGTAATTCGTGTTCTTTAGTAGTAGTCTGCCAAGTCTGTCTAGTAGTAGTAGTAGTAATAGTAGTCGTAGTAGTAGTAGTAGCAGGAGTAGTGGTAGTGGTAGTGGTAGTGGTAGTGGTAGTGGTAGTGGTAGTGGTAGTGGTAGTGGTAGTAGTAGTAGTAGTAGCAGGAGTAAGATAATATAGGTTCCTATATCCTATAGGTTCCTAAGATCCTATATTATCTTACTCCTGGTAGTAGTAGTAGCAGTAGTAGTAGTAGTAGCAGTAGCAGTAGCAGTAGCAGTAGCAGTAGCAGTAACAGTAGCAGTAGCAGTAGCAGCAGCAGCAGCAACAGCAGCAGCAGCAGCAGTAGCAGCAGCAACAGCAGCAGCAGCAGCAGTAGCAGTAGCAGTAGCAGCAGCAGCAGCAGCAGCAGCAGCAGCAGCAGCAGTAGCAGTAGCACTAGCAGTAGCAGTAGAAGCAGTAGCAGTAGCAGTAGCAGTAGCACTAGCAGTAGCAGTAGAAGCAGTAGCAGTAGCAGTAGCAGTAGCAGCAGTAGTAGTAGTATCCTGTGATACCCGTTCTCATAAACTAGAATGTATAGACTATGTACTTGTACGCTCCATGCACATCCGATTTCACTGGTTGTAGTGTAATAGCGAGAATCACTGCTATGAATACGTAAGTGTAAAGCTACGGAAATGGGACATTCCCAAAGGCTACTGTTAATTAGTACAAGCAAAGACCCTATATACTTTATAGTATATGGTATATAGGGTCTTTGGTACAAGTCACGAGCTGAAACTGTATCAGATCCATCAAAATCGATGCGCCTAATGTTAATTTCACTGCATTTTACGTTTATCTTTGTTGCAACATTTTGAGTTAACTTTTTTCAATCCCGCCGCTAGGTCTAGCACTGCTACATACTGTGAACTAAGTTTCATTATTCAGAAAGCAGGAAATGTTCTGAGTAAAAGCCGGATATGTGCAACAAACTTGAGTTATACGAAAACCCTGGATCCTAATGCGTCTTTTTGCATATATGGATTTACATGAACTCGCTGTACTGACGATGTAGTGTAATCATTCTGTAATCATTCTCCTAGTATGCAGTCACGAACTAGATAGATGCCAGAACAAATCCTTGATGGAGAGAAACGCGTAAAGTCGCTTTTATGATGTCTAGCCGGCAAATAACTGTCGGCATAGGTCAATAACGCACTGGTCGGGTTGCGGATTAAACCATACTAAAATCATTCGAGGACTCGGCCGATCATGCGAGACCAGAGAGACCACAAAGCCAGCAACCAGGAACTTTCCAGACACGAATTGTGGGTTTTAGACACACGTGTGTGTAGCGGAAGCATAGACCGTCTTTACTGCACGTAGATCCACTTCGCTACACTTTTGTGGGGTTCGACGAGCTTAGGACTCTATGCCATAGATGCTTGCTGCTAGATTGCTATATATATATATATATATCAAGAGTACATAATGGGAGTACATAATATATAGCAATATTATATATAATAAAGTTAGCGGTGATCTGTGGTCATTGTTGCTCCCCGGCCATTGTTGGCTCCCTGATGATTCATTCTTTGTTTACGCAGCTGCTGTGGTCTATTCCCAGCAAGCTGCAGGCGTGTAGTCGAATGAAGCCAACACCCTTAGCTGGCATCAATGATCTAACACTGACAGCACGTGTTTGCGCATCCGTGATAGTTTCCCTGAGGCTACGTGCGTGCGTGTGCGTATGTGCGTGCGCGTGTATGTGTGTGAGTGCGTGCGTACGTGCGTGCTATCGTGTGTGAATGTGTATGTGTGTGAGTGCGTGCGTGCGTGCGTGCGTGCGTGTGTGAATGTGTATGTGTGTGAGTGTGTGAATGTGTATGTGTGTGAGTGCGTGCGTGCGTGCGTCCGTGTGCGTGTGCGTGTGCGTGCCTTATCTACGTACATAGCATGCAAACCAGCTCACATTTCCGTGGCAATTCTGTCACGGTATAGTGATACGGTGGTAACATCGTGAGTGTATATGATTAGGAGAAGCCATGACCCGTGTTGTGTGAACCAGATCGGCAGCTCTCAGGCCCATGTTTATGGAGATCATGTTCACTCAGCTTGATTCAGTCAGCAATGTAAACGCTGTCGCTTTATGAGGGGAAGTGTTTAGTTAAGACAGCTAGAGCCACACGAGTTCCCTATTTGCTATCTGCTAGTCGCTCAGAAAATAAAGTGATAGAAATGGCAAAAAGGGAAGAGGTAATATCAATAACTAATAATACAATTAGTTAGTTAGTTAGTTATCCCTCGTAGGTGCCTAGATGGCACATAAGGCAGTGACAAGAGATCTCAAACGTCGTCGGTCCGCTGCTACTGGCCTCAGCGTGTCCCATGACAGGTCACACATTCGCATCTCCCTCCCTTCTCCAGGTGTCCTTATAATACAATTACAGCTAGCTTAATCATAATAATTATTAGCTCTTGGTAACATGCAAGTCCAATAAATAGATAGTGAGCGCGACCGCTAAAACGTAGTGACGTCAACAGAACATCGGCCAATAGCGATCTTGAACGAGTCAGATATGCGGTGTACTAAGGGCTAGTACATGGAAATATATTAGAGCTGTTTCTCATTAATCAAATTAAATTGATGTAATTTAGTCGGCGTTATGGTCATTATATCTTTATATGTTTATATAGTTGTTCGTGCATCTTGCTATCTTATAGTTTTTTTGATAGTCTAAAGTTTTTTTTCTTGATTATAGATGGCAGATATGTTCCCGAACGATTTCTCATTTGCTGTAATCTAACCGCCACGTATAAAAAAGTATGCCGACCCATTTTTTTCTAGTTTATTACACGCATTTACTTTACTGTGTTTGTATATCGGAAACATGAAAATAATCATTCCGGCATATTTTTTTTTAATCCTCTACGCTTAAATCTGAGATCATTTGGGTTGTCGTTTGAAAATCATTTAGGATTGGGCTAAATACGCCAAATGAATCTAATGCTGATTACGGTATATTTCTTCGCTAAAATCATGATCGGTTGCTATTAGTAGCATTAGTAGGCACTCGCGTTCGAGGGCTTCATTTCGCGTTTAAAAGGATTGGGAAGATGCCATCGCATTTATTGCAGCTGAGTGGCAATTTAGCAGGAATTTAGTGCCTCTAATATACGCAGTACACGCAGCATCCTTGGCTAGCACGTGGTAGGGAGGCTGCGTGGGAATTCCTAATCTGCGGAGCACTAAAGAGAAAAAGTCATCATCTCGCATAATGCACGCAGGCGCACGGGGGCTGTGTTAGCTCGTTGTGCTGTAGAGCAGTGGTTCCTTTTTTTTGAGTCAAGGACCCCTTTGAGAATCTGGTGAAAGCTACGGACCCCACCCTAGAAAAATGCATACGAGCGCATAAACACGGCATTTTGCATACAGTGGGGTTCACGGACCCGCTGAAGCCGATCCACGGACCCGAAAGGGGTCCATGGACCACAGGTTAAGAACCCCTGCTGTAGAGGGTGAAGTGGAGTGGGGTGGGGGTTGTTGGTCGGTGACTGCTCACTCACTGCTCGCTCGGCCCACGGCGGGAAAGGTATTTTTGGACTTTGCGCATGCATTCCAACTTTTCACGCGTACACTTACTCCCCCGTCTCTCCGTGTCTGTCTGTCTGTCAGTCATACTGTCTGTCTTTTGCTATGCCTTTCTCTCTCGCGCTTTCTCTCTCTCCCTTTCTGTGTGTGTGTGCGTGTGCGTGTGCGTGCGTGCGTGCGTGCGTGCGTGCGTGCGTGCGTGCGTGTGCATTCGGGTGTGCGTGGGCGTGTGCGTGTGTCACTCTCACTTTCTCTCTCTCTCTCTCTC
>NW_014577383.1:267671-270530 GCF_000485595.1 Priapulus caudatus
CATCGTTGTTTTCGTCGCTGTGTTACATCTACAGTGATTGGTGGCTGGTGTTTGCAAACAAACATCGTTGTTTTCGTCGCTGTGTTACATCTACAGTGATTGCTCTTGTTTTTTTTGCGATTACAGATTGTTTAGTTGCAGCTGTATCCGCAATGATTGCAAACAAACACGATTCATGTTTCATTGCAATCATATATGCAGCGTTTGCTATTGTGTTTGCAAAGAAATTCAATTGTTTAATTGTAGTTACATCTGCAGTGATTGTTCTCATTGTTTGAAAACAAACATCATTGTTTTATCGCATCTATATTTACAACGATTCCTCTCGGTGGTTTTTTTCTCTCAAAAACATAAACAATCGGTCTCCCACAATGATGTCCACAGCGATTTCTCGGTGTTGTAGCACGTAATGTGGGTGGATCGTCAAACTGGCTGGTTTTCTGAACCTTGTAGAATTTTTTTATGATGATGAAACTGGGGTAAAAAAAAACTACGATCGAGGATTAGGTGGATTTGCGCGACAGGTGATTGCTTAGCCTGTGTAACGTACGCGAGTAGCGATGCTTTATCAGCCGATAGACAACCGTATGCAATGACATGATCTATATGTCTGTTTGTCTGTCTGTTTGTCTGTCTGTGTGTCTGTTTATCTGTCTGTCCGTCCGTCCGTCCGTCCGTCCGTCCGACCGACCGACCGACCGACCTACCCAACGACCGTCTGTCCCGTCTGTCTGTCAGGGGTAGGGGGAGGAGGGGAGCGCTTAGTATGCGAGGCCTCTCATGTTTTCTTTTGCGAACGCAGTGATATGTCAAAGATATGCTGGTTGTGGTGTGCGTTGCGACAGGCAGGTTAGGGTGTAAATATAGTTTTACTTTGGCTGCCCGTAGTAAGCACTTGAGAGCAGCAGCAGCAGCATAGTAAAGTTACGGTTACAGTATACGTACTTACGTACCGTACGCAAGCAAGTTAGGTTCTGTAATGCTTCTACTATTAGGCTTACTGTACTACGGTAATTCATCTTTTAGTGTGCTGCTGTTTGGTATATTGATGCGACTTCTTTTATTGCTTGGAAATTGCAAACTAATTTGCTGAAGAAAGGATAAACAATAATGGTCTCACTAATTCCGTCACAATAATATCTCTTTACAAGTTAAGTTATGGAAACAGATTTCCTCATAGAAAAGTATGTGCATGCACGCATACGCAGCTAGCCTGATTGTATGACTGACTGGCTACATCAGTGGAGCATCAGCTTTCCGATGTGGCATTGGCGGTTGTTCCCATTTCCGGCCTACAGATGTCGCTAGTTGCTATAGATTGGTCAATATCATGGAAATCATGTACTTAGGAACTGTATACATTTCTATATAAATATTTACGACACTTGTAGCTTGCTCGTTGCCACATATAGGGAACGAATATAGAGTACATGGAATGGGATGATCACGATTAAAGCAATTATGTTACGAATAATAATGTTGAAAGTGAATGAATTTACTGAAAATATTTGTGAACAATGTCTGTTGTAATTTTGTTGGTATGAAAGTAACGTCCACAAACTCAAAAAAAGAAGCTTGTGCTACAAAAGTTATTAGCTTCATTCAATTTTGCTAGTTATTATTATTTTTTAACATTTCTGAGAACATAGTTTCATAAATAACAGTCGGAGACATGCTAACGCTAGATTTAACTGTATGACAAACAGCAGTGAACAATGGAAAACCTGTGATCAGTGCAAACAAAAAATAAATCTGCAAAAGTGAATTCATGTAAGAAATGAAGGTTTCAGTGACTATGTTTGTTTTAATACTTTTACGAATGGCAGGTTTTCGTGAAATACTTACTATATATCACATAATTGCGTATGAATGTCACTGCAAAGCTTGACAATTAAATTATTAATGACATTATAGTGTTCCACGCGAGTGTATGGGCATAGTCATTGGAAGGAATGGCGAAATTCGGAGTATTATGAAACCGAGTTATTATTTATTCACGAGAAAGTTAACAGATTACTAAATGTAGTTTATTTATTTATCATTAAGTTTATTTATTTGGTAAACAGAAGAAGAAAACTGTTGCGTTCATATCGTGTCATTTACACTAACGCAATCTAAAAAGTCCACTGTAGAGAAATCTTAGTCGGCAGCCGTCACCCCGTTTTTCGATAGAATAGCTTTGACACTGTAGTAGGCTCACGGTACGGACTCGCTGGACATCGGTGACGCAGCACACTCGTTCGTGACTACTTACTTTTATTTAGGTAGCTAGTATTTTGTTTCTTCTAATCGCTCTAGCTGGTAGCTGGCGATCAACCTACTAGACCTACATGGTTTCCTAGTCGATGTATGTGGTACCATACATAGTGTGCGTGCGCGCGCGCGTGTGTGTGTGTGTGTGTGCGTGCGTGCGTGCGTGCGTGCGTGCGTGCGTGTGTGGCACCCTGTATATTGTACGTATGTGGCATGTTGTATATTTTAGGTATGTATTAGGCACGTACACATACTGTGTAGTGTATGAATTGGAACTTGTATGTGGGTGTCACCATGTATAGTGTATTTACATGTCACCTTATACAATGCGACACCTGTGTGGCAATGCGACACACTTAATGTGCTACTCTGATTGATGCCCTTAATTTTCCCACTTCAAGTACTCGGTTGTACATACTACTGGTTATATGGTGCTTAGTTCTTTGCAAAGAAGTTAAACTCTTAACTTAGTTAAACAGTAACTGACACTTTCCAAGAGCGTATTAGGTAAGCATACTTAATACGCTCTTGCTGAGACGAAACTGTCCAACAGCCGTACGTCCACTGATCTCTACTATACTAACGTTAGTATAGTAGAGATCAGTG
>NW_014577383.1:270540-273593 GCF_000485595.1 Priapulus caudatus
AACATATTTCTCCTTGTGACATTTCCTCAGTCAACATATCTCCTTGTGACATTCCCTCAGTAAACATATCTCCTTGTGACATTCCCTCAGTCAACATATCTCCTTGTGACATTCCCTCAGTCAACATATCTCCTTGTGACATTCCTTTCTCCCGACGTTGTATCTCGTGACTCGTTTTCACAGCGTTTATAAATGCGTTTATAATGCTGTCATTTTCCTTTGTAAATGTTTTTCTTAAATGAACAAGTTTGCCCAGATATTTGTTCTTGATCGTGTTGGGGCAACTACGAAGTATATGTGATGTCAGGTTGCATGTTAAAAAGTCTTACTCGTGATGGACAAATATGCACGTCACTGCATTTTGTTATAACCATAAATTCAGTGATTTTTAAGTAGCTCAGAGTTAAGTGATATATAAGAAGTTAGAAAGTGTTAAGAAATAAATATATATATATATATATATACATATTACATATACAATAACATATACGTATCTTCCCCGGTATATATATGTATATATACATGTCCTTCCCGTCGGGGAAGGCGGTGCGAGCGTAGTGGTGTCACACGCACACGCGCGCCCCCTGGGGTAACATCGTCGCGCTGAACGACGAGAGAGGAAGAGGGAGTTAGGGAGGGAGAGGGAGTTAGGGAGGAAAGGAGGGCAAGGGAGTTAGGAAGGGAGAGGGAGTTAGGGAGGAAAGGAGGGCAAGGGAGTTAGGGAGGGAAGGAGGGAAAGGGAGTTAGGGAGGGAGAGGGAGTTAGGGAGGGCAAGGGAGTTAGGAAGGGGAAGGGAGTTAGGGAGGGAAGGAGGGAGAGGGAGGAACGGGGAGAGTGGGATGGAGGGAGCGAGGGTAAAGCGAGAGAGTGAGGGAGGGAGGGATGGAAGGAAGAGGAAGAACGAGAAAGAGAGAACGAAAAATGTCGGATTACTATACGTGTTCGTCTGCCCCGCGGTCTCGAGCCTCGGCGTCATTTATCCCCCGCGTGCTTTACGGAGCAATCATTGCCGTGTGAACGTCGTACGGCGGCTCACAGCTGCGTCGCGGCTCTGACGTGTGCGTGGCGGGCGTTACGTAACGGTTTTTTCGACCCATTTTGTCCTTCGTTTATTTTCTGACTGAAAGCATCGCGTGTGTGAATGTGTACACTGTGACGCGCGAAGCTTTATTCTGTCTCCGCGTGACAGGACGCGTTTTTTTCGGAATGGGTGCGTGAGTAGAATTTTCTGCTTCTAGTCGTGGCTCTGACACACCCATTAGCTGGCCCCCTCTCTCTTCAAATGCACTCACTCGACCAAAGTAACATTTAATGATACGTAAAAAATTAGGGAAGACACAAATGTGTTTTGCTGCATTTGCACATCCGCCTCAGAATGCACTATTTCAAGCGTATAAAGAGACCTTTTTCTATAAATATATTTCCCACACTATATTCAGTTGTGCTCTGGTATTAAAATGTTCCTTCTCCGTTGAAATATTGGCCTATTAGGCTATTATCGACCTGAATGTTCGTTGTAATGAGAAAATGAACATTTATATGAATGTAAAAATCTAATATTTGTCGTCGTTTCTTACATAAAAGCAGGGAGACCTCGAAGTAGTTGGTTAGACAGACTCTAATATTGGAATCCCGCATCCAATATATACGAGAGATTGAAGTCTACAATGAAATTCTTTATTGCAATTAATTTATTTTAATACTCGGCATTCACCGCTGTTTCGCTTAATAACATCGTGGAAAGTCAGCTATTCATGTTTTGTGGTTTTCTATTTGTGTCGGTTTTCTATTGTGCGAGATACCGTATTAATATTTTCAGGAGATATTTTCTGAATAGAGAAATAAATTCAGTAATCGTGCGACCTAGGCTAACGCTTAGTTTCCGTGTACGGTCTCTGTAGAGTCTCTCACGCCGCTGGCCTCGTGATTTTAGTTATTTTAGTTATTTTAGTTGGTTTTGAATGCATGGTGTGTGGCGCAAGTCCCATAGCACGTCTGTAGCCATTAGTATTCACGTTGGACGTTGTTTATTGAATGGGAATATCCGTTGATGTGAGGGAATTGAATGGAAAGAGCTCTCGTGGAATGGAAAATAAAGTTGTAAGTTTCTACCCTCCAGATTCTTCTTTCTCTCTCTCTCTCTCTCTCTCTCTCTCTCTCTCTCTCTCTCTCTCTCTCTCTCTGCTCTCTCTCTCTCTCTCTCTCTCTCTCTCTCTTTCTCTCTCTCTCTCTCCCTCTCTCTCTCTCTCTCTCTCTCTCTCTCTCTCTCTCTCTTCTCTCTCGCTCTCTCCTCTCTCTCTCTCTCCTCTGCTCTCCTCTCTCTCCTCTCTTCTCATCTCTCCTCCGATGCTCTCTCTCTCTTTTGCTGCTCGTAAAGACATGTAACATTTTCCTTTCTCCTATCTTTTTTTTGGTCCTACTCTTCTCTCTCTCTCCCTCCTCCGCGTCTACAGTCGCGTCGCACGTACATACATGCGGCGTACACGACACATATACACGCTCGCGCTCTCCAGTCGCGGCTCTCACTTCTCAGTCTCTCAGCTCTCCTCCCCACTCGAGATCTCCAGCCGAATGGAGCAGGACGATGCTACAAAACACAATAGCCAACCGCAGAGTGAACGTAGAGAAAACGGGTCCGCGCGCGTATATAAGGACGGAAAGCCTTGCTCTCGGCTCTGTGTACGAAGACAACCGACTCGACGAAAGGTGCTAGGTGTGTCAGTCACCCCGCGTCTTGCTTTCGTAGTGGCAGCCCGGAGACTTCATGGATGGTACTCAGAGATTGAAAGCTAACCCAGCAGCGCACGTGTAACGCGTTAACTGTCTTGTCTTGTCTCTGATCCTCTATCAGTCACTACGAGACCTCTATCCTAGGTCAGTGCGAAATCAGCGATGTCTACAGTTGATGCGGCAGACGCCAAGTGCCCGATTATGGTATTCCATTGCACCGCACAACGCCAAGAAACGAGGCGAGCAGACGAGCGACCGAACCGTAACGTGCCATTGCGGCATCACGCACTCCGCTATGGTTCTCTACGCACCGGCGAACTCGT
>NW_014577383.1:277951-285377 GCF_000485595.1 Priapulus caudatus
TCTCTCTCTCTCTCTCTCTCTCTCTCTCTCTCTCTCTCTCGCATATAAACACGAACACGCAAGCACGCACGCACATGCACACACGAGACAGACGTCAGACGCGTATATAATAAACTATATACAAAACTACCACCTCTCTCCACCGCCGATCTCTGCCACGATAAAACCCTTCTCTGAAATACCACTTCTTTTTCCCACAACGAAATAAACTCGCATCTTGTTTGATAAGGCTCTACACACGAGATCCAATTTGAGGAGCTAATAAAATTTCCGTCTTAAATCTTCGTGCCGACCGACCGTCTGACTCACTGACTGGCTGACTGAAGTTTCGCAACCCGCAACATCATAGTACAGCACCAAATATGTGCTTACCACCAGGTTTAACCAAGGCTGGACCCTGCCCCGTTTAACCCTGACACTAACCCTAACTCTTATGCAGCCCCAATCCCAAACCCAATCCCATTTCGAAACCCTCCAAATCTAACCCAAATTCCAATTAGATCCAAACCAAACCCCTATCATAATCATAAATCAAGAATCCTAATCATAATCCTTCAACCTCCAGCCCCTAACCGCACCCTTAACCGTAACACTAACTCCAACCCCAACCCCCAAAACACCCAACCCGAACCCTAACCCTAACGCTAGACCCAGCTTGCCCCGACAATACTCAAACGGGCCCTGCGCGCGCGCACGAGGATTTGATCTTTATCGCGCATGCGCAATGTAGAGAGGGACGTTTGCCACGGGGAGGATGTCTGCCATGTGACGCCGGCACCGCGTCGCTTAGATACTAGCGAGGTCTACTACGTCGCCGATGCGTGCGTGCGTGCGTGCGTGCGTGCGTGCGTGCGTGCGTGCGTGCCGCTGCTCTCCGCTGACCGCAATCTTAGTGGCCACCACAATATCCGACACGGGCACTCCCCGGCCGTAGAGCCGGATGAGTACGGATCCTGGAAAAGTCCTGTAGGTTTACCAATGCCATTTTCCATATACGGAAAGTTCGGGGAGAATAGACATGAATGTTTCTGTAGAAAAGTCTCGGAGCACAGGCTGTTTACTGCAGAAACCCCCTCGAATCAACCCTTTGCGCACGTCTGTATCGTCTGAGAGCCGATAGAAACCCTTCTTCATGTGAGAGTTTCTTCTCTAATCTTTATTTGGACGATGACGGAGACACAAAGATGATATTTTCTGCTGAAATCTAACAGTGGTACAAAATGGACCTTTGAAGTGCGGTGAAAGCGGCTGAAAAGCTCGTGGGAAAATGTTTGGCCTTAGGTGTACGAACTATTTATATGTCAGCAGGCTGAATTTATTCATGCCGTAGGGTGTGGGTACTTCGTCCCGGCCTCACGTATTCGATAGTGACTGACGATGAGCGCTTCTGTAGTGTGGCAATGTCTGTGATTGCGTTGCGCGCAGCCAGGGGTGGTGCGGCTTACTCTTTCTGCCTCTTGTCTCTCTCTCTATCTGTCTCTATCTCTGTCTCTCTCTCTCTCGTTCTCTCTCTATCTATCTCTATCTCTGTCTCTCTCTCTCTCTCTCTCTCTCTCTCTCTCTCTCTCTTTCTCTCTCTCGCGCTCTCTCTCTCTGGCTCGGTCCTCTTGCTCCTGTCTGCTTCTCTCTGTCTCTTTCTCTTTCTCACTCTTTCCCCCTTCCCTGTACCCCCTGCTCTGTTCCTCTCTGTGTGCGCGTGGTTCTCTCTCCCAATACCCCCTCTCTCTCTCTTCCTCTCTCCCCATCATATTTTATTCTCCCCGTCCCCCTCTCTCTCTCCACCATCTTTCACTCTCCCTCTCCCTCTCTCTCTCTCTCTGTTCCTCTCTCCCCATCATCTTCACTCTCCTCCCCACGCTCTCTCCCCCCCCTCTCTCCCCACCATCGTTCACTCTCCTCTCCCTCTCCCCATCTCTTCTCCCCACATCTTTCATTCTCCCTCTGCCACTTTCTCTCCCCCCTCTCTCTCCCCATCATCTTTCACTCTCTCTCTCCCCCTTTCTCTCATGTCTCATAAAGGCAGTAGGGCTTCGTCTGGCGAGCTGTGATTATCTCTGCGACAGGATGCAATTATATGCGCGGCACTGTTAGAGAGCTGTGTGTGCATGCGTGCGTGTGTGCGTGTGTGCGTGTGTGCGTGTGTGCGTGTGTGCGTGTGTGCGTGTGTGCGTGTGTGCGTGTGTGCGTGTGTGCGTGTGTGCGGTGTATGTGTGCGTGCGCGTGTGTGTGAGCGCGCGCGTGCGTGCGTGCGTGCGTGCGTGCGTGCGTGAGACGTCGTCAGTGATATCGCACCCTTCGTCCTGCGTGCGTAGTCCTCATCGTATCAGATCGTATCACACGAATAATAGCTGGGTGAGATCAGCAACGACAAACTTCGGCACACTGCACTCGCGTGCGTATAGCGCAGCGGTGACAATACCGAATACTGGCCCGTATACTGGGCGTCGCACACGCTTGGAGAGGTCGCGACATTTGAAGCAGAAGATTGCTTTGGCGAATTAATCTCGACGTTCTTGAGAATCCTGGCCCCATTTTCTCGCCGAATCGATAGTATTTGCTTGCAATCAGGCCTCGCGCAGCTCGCTTAATGCGATGCTAGTTATTTTGCATCGGCAGAGAGAGAGAGAGAGAGAGAGAGAGAGAGAGAGAGAGAGAGACTCAGAGAGAGAGAGAGAGAGAGAGAGAGAGAGAGAGAGACTCAGAGAGAGAAGAGACCAGAGAGGGAGAGAGGAGAGAAGGAGGGAGAGAGAGAGAGAGAAAGAGAGAAAGGAGAGAGAGAGAGAGAGAGAGAGAGACAGGACGAGAGAGAAGCAGACCACGGAGCGGCGACATTTGTGACAAAACTAGGCTGTTCTTGTTTCTATAGTTGACTAGCAAAGTACGCCGTCCTTCGGACGGTGGGAATTCATGAATGAGTGTATTAGTGTTGTAGCTCACCTAAGGATCAAGGGCTTCTTGTTAAAGGTATGTTTTTGGTCTGCCGTGTGCTGGCGTGTGAATGAACATCGCCGTGGGTTTGCCTACTTGTGAAGAGGGCAAACATAGAGCATGCCATGGGAGAGACAGGTGTGGTCTGGTCGAAGCCTATGGTAGTGAAAATTTGTCGTTGGGCTTGTTTTATTGTCATAGCATAGCAAAGGCGGATAGGGAATTGCAGTCTTTTAAATTTGAAATGGAAGATCTGATGTTGAAAGGATGAGTGGTATGCGTGGTATGAATACGGTTTTGCCAGTTGCTGGTCCATGTAGGATGACGACGTCTATGACGTTGGAATGGCAGGTGGTGACTCGACAACGTGTTCCACTGGCGATGTGGGTGGGTCTAAAGATCTGAGGACAATGATTGGGGAACCAAGTTTAAAAGTAAGTTTGTGTGGTGTAAGCCTGCGGTATTAAGGGAATTCAAGAAATCCACAGAAAAATGAACAGCTTGTTCCCAACAGTTAGACGTTCCGAGTCCGACAGACCCAGTTCCAAAAAGTGCCACTCAAATTTATTAGTAATTGTGTAAAAGGAATATTAAATTGAATTTATTTTAGAGCAAGATCATAAATCAAAGTCGAGCAAATAGAAATATAGTCTTCCTAAACAATATTTTTCTATCATTTTTTTTTTCAATCAAAATATGTATGGGGTTAAAAAAGTTGTAGAAAAATGAAAAATCTGACCCAGTGATTTTTTGACTTAAATTTTTTAATTTTTTATGTTAAAATAAAAAATGCTGTTTTTTTAGCGCTCCCGACCTACCTTTAAAAATTGATTTGGACCGTAAACAGACATTTTTATTATTTTATGGCTAAATATCGAATATATCAGGCAGTTTGTGGAGAATTGATATTAATAAATTGAAATCCCAATACACAGTTGTTTTGGTGCAGCAGTTAGTAATCTTCAGCGACTTTCTGTCAGCAGTTGTGATAATCACTGTCTGTGGGGCTGTCTGGGGGTTAAACCATGTTTTCCAACAAATACATAATTCATAGGCAGGAATTGGTGACATATCACGGCAAGGAATAACGCCATTTATTGACTTGCAACACTGGTCAGCTCCGGATGAGTGTGTGTCGTAGAGCCTACGAACCTATGATTGTTCATTCAACGAAACGAGGCATATTGATATTTCATTTCGGCCCACAGAACCTACCTTAAGTGCAAGGAGAATAAAGGTATATACTTGTTTAACGTGCAGCTACAAACGTTTTCGGGTGTCAAACTCGAACCGAACGGAAGATGGGTGAGGCAGCCATTTGTCGTGAAAGATAGCCTCATTATGGATTTTGGATATCCGCAGAGGCGTCCGGCATGAGGGGAATTGTTAACTTAAAAAATAACTTAGGGGCTAATAAAAATTCGCTGTTTTCCGCTTTGATAGTATAAACATTATAAATTAAATATATTTTTAAATTGCATATATTTAGGATGAAAGAAAGAAGTTGCGCGCGCTGGCGAGAAATTAGATAATTTTTATTTCGCAGCCTGTCGAGTTTCGTACTCACGATACCTTAACGGTATGAGGCAAGCATGCTACCACTGCACCACAGCGTACTAAGCTGCAAACGACAGCGTACTAGCATTGGTAATCGTAGTCGCTTCGATAACCGTATATGCTATTTTTAGCGCAGTGTTAAATAAAACGATCTTCAGAATTCAACTTTATCCTGTTTTCATCATTGCAAAAGTGCGGCCAAATATTACTCTATGAGTGGCAATGCATCGTTTAGCAGTCAGGCAATTTCAAAATCAATGCGAGGCAGATTCAGAGAACATAGCTCCACAGGCAAGCTTGTCCAACACAGTACTACATTGGTTAATGGTAGTGACGTCGAATGCGATATACGGTTATGCGTATCGGTAAACAACCACTGTTAAATAAAAGGCTTCAAATTCAGCTTTATCGTGTTTCATCGTTGAAAAAGTGCGCGCAATATTACTCTGCAGTAGTGGCAATGCAATCGTTTACAGTCAAGCAATTTCAAATATGCGAGCAGATTCAGAGAACATAGCTAACAAAAAATGGGCTGTTACCCTTTATAGTATAGATTCATCCGTACGGAGAATAGCTGTGTGCGCATGAGGTTTGTGTACGCGTGCGTGCGTGTGCGCGCATGTATGTATGCATGTTAGTGCATGCACGTATGTTATGTATGTATGCGCGTTAGTACGACGCGCGTGTGTATGCGTGTACGTGTGTGTGTGTGTGCGTGTGTGTGCGTGTGTGTGCGTGTGTGCGTGCGTGCGTGCGTGTGTGTATGAGATTATAGGTGTGTGTTTGTGTGTGTGCGTGCATGCGTGCGTGCGTGCATGGTGCGTGCGTGCGTGAGTGGGTGTGTGTGTATGTATATGTGTGTGTGTGTGTGTGTGTGTGCGTGAGCGTGAGCGTGTGCGTGTGGCGTGTGCGTGTGCGTGTGCGTGTGTGAGCGCGCGCGGCAGTGTGTGTGTGTGTGCATGCGTTACGAGCTGCGACCGCGTGTGCATGTATATGGCGTGTGTCTGTGTGTGTACGTGCGTGTATTCGCGCGTACGTGCGTGCCTACGGTGCGAGGGTTCGTACGCGCATATGTAATGCGCGCGTGCACGCTTACGCGTAAATGCGTGCGTGCGTGCGTGCGCATATATGCGCGTGTCCATGTGTGCATGTACGTGCGTGCCTGACATAGACTCGCTAACTAGCACTCATGTTTATTTCATGCTCGTTACTGAAGTTGGCAGGCCGCGCTGGCTGGGTGTAATTGTATAGGCACGCAACGACGAGCGGCACACAACGGGCGGGCCGTGGCTACGCTTCGTGTCACGCACTGCCGTCTCGCCGATGAAGGCCAGGCCAGGCCTACGACTATCGTAATCACGCGTTTAGGGCAGCGAGGTCGAGCTTGGGGTCGCCAGGATGCTGCACCTAATGCGGTGCGCTCTCGTTGCCGTGGTAATGAAGATGCTGGCGTCGTGGTGGAAGGATGCGGTGGTTGTGGAGGATGCAGAGGGTGTAGAACATGCAAAGGTTATGAAGATGCAGAGGCTGTGAGAGGATGCGGAGGCTGGGAGAGGACGCGGAGGCTCCGAGAGGATGCTGAGGCTGCGAGAGGATACGGAGGCTGGCGAGAGGATGCGGAGGCTGCGAGAGATGTGGAGGCTGGAGAGGATGTGGACGCTGTGGAGGATGCAAGAGACTGTGAGAGGATGCGGAGGATGCTGAGGCTGCAAGAGGATGCGGAGCGCTGCAAGAGGAGCTGAGGCTGCGAGAGGATGCGGAGGCTGCGAGAGGATGGCGGAGGCTGCGAGAGGATGCTGAGGCTGCGAGAGGATGCTGAGGCTTGGAGAGGATGCTGAGGCTGCAAGAGGATGCTGAAGCTGTGGCGAGAGGATGGCGGAGGCTTGCGAGAGGATGCGGAGGATGCTGAGGCTGCGAGAGGATGCGGAGGCTGCAAGAGGATGCGGAGGCTGGAGAGGAATGCGGAGGCTGGGAGAGGATGCGGAGGCTGCGAGAGGATGCTGGCTGCAAGAGGATGCTGAGGCTGGGAGAGGATGCTGAGGCTGCAAGAGGATGCTGAGGCTGGGAGAGGATGCGGAGGCTGTGCAGAGGATGCTGAGGCTGAAAGAGGATGCGGAGGCTGTGGAGGATGCAGAGGCTGAGAGAGGATGCTGAGGCTGCGAGAGGATGCTGAGGCTGCGAGAGGATGCGGAGGCTGTGAGAGGATGCTGAGGCTGCGAGAGGATGCGGAGGCTGTGAGAAGATGCGGAGGCTGGGAGAGAATGCGGAGGCTGCGAGAGAATGCGGAGGCTGTGAGAGGATGCGGAGGCTGGGAGAGGATGCGGAGGCTGTGGAGGATGCAGATGCTGGGAGAGGATGCGGAGGCTGTGGAGGATGCAGATGCTGGGAGAGGATGCGGAGGCTGTGGAGGATGCAGAGGCTGGGAGAGGATGCGGAGGCTGTGAGAGGATGTGAAGGTTGCGAGAAGATGCGGAGGCTGGGAGAGGATGTGGAGGCTGGGAGAAGATGCAGAGGCTGGGAGAGGATGCTGAGGCTGTGAGAGGATGCGGAGGCTGTGGAGGATGCAGAGGCTGTGAGAAGATGCGGAGGCTGTGAGAGGATGCGGAGGCTGGGAGAGAATGCGGAGGCTGCGAGAGAATGCGGAGGCTGTGAGAGAAGATGCGGAGGCTAGTGAGAGGAAGAGATGAGGCGTGAGGCAGTGGGAGAGAATGCGGCAGGCTGCGAGAGAATGCGGAGGCGTGAGAGAGATGCGGAGGCTGTGAGGAGATGCAGAGGCTGCGAGAAATGATGGGCGGAGGCTGTGAGAGGATGCAGAGGCTGTGAGAAGATGCGGAGGCTGGGAGAGGATGCGGAGGCTGGGAGAGGATGCAGAGGTTGTGGAGGATGCAGAGGCTGTGAGAGGATACGGAGGCTGGGAGAGGATGTGGACGGCGCTTGCGAA
>NW_014577383.1:289590-303002 GCF_000485595.1 Priapulus caudatus
CAGTCTGCTTGGAGGATGCAGATGCCTGCGGAAGAGGCATTGCGCGAGGCTGCTGAGAGGATGCAGATGCTGGTGAGAGGGATGCGAGGCTGTGGAGGATGCCAGAGGCTGGGAGAGGAATGCAGGAGGCTGTGAGCAGGATGTGAAGGTTCGCGAGAAGATGGGAGGCTCTGGGAGAGATGTGGAGGCTGGGAGAAGATGCAGAAGGGCTGGAGAGACGGATGCTGAGGCTGTGAGAGGATGCGGAGGCTGTGGAGGATGCAGAGGCTGTTGAAGAAATGCGGAGGCTGATGAGAGGATGCGGAGGCTGGAGAGAATGCGGAGGCCTGCGAGAGGAATGCGAGCTGTGAGAAGATGCGCGAGGCGTAGAGGATGCGGAGGCTGGGATGAGATATGCGGCAGGCCCGAGAGAATGCGTGTAGGCTGTGAGAGGATGCGGGGCTGTGAGAGAATGCTAGAGGCTGCGAGAAATGATGCGGCAGGCTGTGGGAGGATGCAGAGGCCTGTCTGAGAAGATGCGGAGGCTTGGGAGAGGATGCGGAGGCTTGGGACGAGGATTGGCAAGAGGTTTGGGGGCGGAGCGATGCAGAGGCCTGCTGAGAGGATTACGAGAGGCTGTGGAGAGGATTGGTGGAGGCTGCGAGAGGATGCGGACGCTGTGAGAGGATGCTGAGGCTTGGCGACGAGGATGGCGGAGGCTGGGAGAAGAATGCGGAGGCTGGAAAGATGTGCGGAGGCTGTGAGAAGATGCGGAGGCTTGTGAGAAGTGCGGAGGCTGGGATGAGGATGCTTGAGGCTGCGAGAGGATGCGGACGCTGTCTGGAGGAATTGCCAGAGGCCTGTGATGAGGTTGCGGATGCTGGGAGATGGATGCGGAGGCTGGGAGAGGATGCGCAAGGCTGTGGTAGGGATGCGGCAGGCTGCGAAGAGGATGGTGGAGGCTTGGCAGAGTGATTCTGAGGTCTGTGAGAGGGATGCGGAGGCTGTGAGAGGATGCGACCCATCGTCGCTTGACTATTAGCCTTACGTTTTCCATGTATGCAAGAAGCGTCTCGCGTTACCATGGCGATTTCCTTTCATCGTACCGCAGCCGTTGCCTCGCCGCTGTCGCCTGTAATTCAACGTTAGCCGCCAGGGTTCGCATTGCCGCGGTGTGCCATGTCTATTGACCGAACCCTGGTCGTCTCAGGGATTTGCTGCATTGATAACTCCTCCCCGCCTCCTCCACGGTGCTTCTGGTCCTGCGGTTCTCGGTCTCTCCCGGCTGCGCCAGGGGTGCCTCTGCCCGCCCATGGTCACTACCGACCCCGGAGACCAACACCCAACCAGATCGTGAGACAGAGGAGAAAAGAGGGAGGAGAGAAGGAGAGGAAGAGAAAGGGAAAAGAGAGAGAGAGAGAGAGAGAGAGAGAGACGAGAAAGGAGAGATGAGAGAGGAGAGGAGAGAAGAGATGAGAGAGAGAGAGGAGGAGAGAGAGAGTAGGAGAAGAGAGAAGGAGGAGAGAGGAGAGGAGGATGAGGAGAGGGGGAGACCGATGTTTTGCAGAGATCAGGCCGAGGGCACGAAGCAAGAGCGGAGCAGGGGCGTAGGACTTCAGATGTCACCGGCTCAAAATCGCTTATGCGAAGTGACGGCCGGGGAACGTGTGGCACACGGCTCCTCACTTCTCCAGCAGCGCCGAGGCGAGGATCGCGTTGCATGTCACGTTTGCGTGTACGGACAGCGGGACCTTAAACGAGCGCTAATACACTGTGGTGTACTATTGGGGTGGGTTACGTACGTACTACTAATATAATAATAATAACTAAAATATAATATATATATATATATATATATATATATATATATATATATATATATATATATACATATATAATATATTATAAAATAATAATAATAATAATAATAATAATAATATATATATAATAAATATAATTATTAAAGCGGACGGCTTGTAATAGAGACAGTAATGCTAACCCACTTGCCGAGATCCTTCCTACGTGCTTCGCGAAAAGCCCGAGGGATAAATCTAATGGTAATTTATACACTTCTTATTTTATATGATGTGATATATTTCATTTCATCATTTCATATCTTATCATTTAATGTAATATAATGTAAATCGCAATTCTTACAATTTTCGTTATCTAACACTTGGTAATACGTAATACGTAAATTTATGAAGAAGAAAAAACGCGATTACCAACATCTCCAGAGAGGATCTCGAGAGTGAATCTCTATCTCCGGAGAGGATGGACAGTTGCTCCCGCTCATCGTTCTTCTATCATCTTGGAAGATCTGATGAGAAGATTCTGCAGGGAAGACGGTCTAACCCCCTCGATTACAAAGCCCATTCGTCTCGCTAGCAGCTTTTGCTTCATGATCCCTACACTAATAGACGTCAAGCGGTTTCCGTTTACCTGATCGAGTGGCCCGTGGCAACGTCGTGATCGAAATGTGGTGCAGCTTTGAAACAAATTTCTCGTAAACGAAAAGCAGCTTGGCGTTTTTTTTTACGTCGTCGATGTCATGGATCGTCAGGATCGATGCGATTCGTTTCTGGTAGCTGGGAGAGGATGCGGAGGCTGGGAGAGGATGCGAAGGCTGTGAGAGGATGCGGAGGCTGCGAGAGGATGTGGAGGCTGGGAGAGGATTCTGAGGCTGTGAGAGGATGCGGAGGCTGGGAGAGGATGCGACCCATCGTCGGCTCGACATTAGCTACGTTTTTCCATGTGATGCAAGAAGCGTCTCGCGTTACCATGGCGATTCCTTTTCATCGTACCGCAGCCGTTGCCTCGCCGCTGTCGCCTGTAATCAACGAGTCCACCCGATGTTTTCCAATCGGCGGCAGCGAGCAGCCAGCTTCAGATGTCACCGGATCACTCGCTATGCGAAGTGACGTGTGGCGGGCGCGCGAGGGAGGGATCGCGTTGCATGTCACGTTGCGTGTTACGACAGGGACTTAACGAGCGCTAATACCACTGTGTGTACTATTGGGGGGTGGGGGGCTTCGGGATTACTGCCTACCGATTCTAAAGTCGCGTCGTCAGCGGCTGGTGTGGCTGCCTGTACGCTGTACCTCCGAGGACTGTAAAGATCACGTTTTAATTGTTTTTTAGTCAGTAGAAAGTGACTATGGGGGACTTTGAATGGCTATAGAGACTTATCGAGTGCTAATACGTTTACGATGGGTGGGACATCGTCATCGCCAACGCTTACTCTGGCGTGCGCGCTGTATGCCCGGGTCTTAATCACATTTTAATTCTCTTTAGTCATTAGAAAATAATATGCTGTTGCCTGCCTGCACATCATCATGTGTCATAGCGTAGGCAGCAGGTGCTGTAGGAAGGAAAGTATAGACCAGGGAGCGCCGTGGGTTCATGTACTGTCTGTTGTGGTACGTGCGACGTGTGCCTGTCTATATATATTATACTTTGATATAAGCAGCGTGGACAGTAACATACTGGCTGGGGTAGAAATTATTTCTAACTTTTGAACAAGGAGTCCAACGGACTCCCTTACCCTTCAAAAAGGGAGGTCCGCAGTCCAATAATGAGGGAGTCCGCAGTCTGAGGAGGCTTCAATAAGATTTAACAATAAACCATGTGCTAATTTGGTAAGATCATGCGGCTTTGCTAAATTTACTTTGGATATTAGCTCGAAATAAATTCAGTATATTCCGCGCGGCCGTGCTTCGGAACCTAAACTATAGTTACTTAGTACGTGGCAGAATTTTCAGGAGTTCACACGGACTCCTGCATATGTTCAAATCAGGGGAGTCGACAGTAAAGAATCAGGGAGTATATTGAACTCCTGGCACTCCGTAATTGCGCAGCCTGTATAACTGCTGTGTTGAGCGTGCTGCAGGGCTTTCGAAATTAACATATAAATTGAAATAAAATGCTAATCAATTCCCGCTCCCTAATTCCATCGTATATTTAGAAATGTTTTGTTTGTCAGTGTTTGGTTTTTGGTTTTTTAGTAAGTTGGTTTATAGGATACAACGACGATATAGGTAGACGCGATAAAGGCTGTGGGAATACGAAAGAGTATAACGTGATATAATGCGGTCATTGTGCAATGCCATAGCAGTTATACATGCCGTCATGCAAATAAGTGAATTTTGGGTCTAAGCCAGTTGTTACGATGCGGGCATATCTACGAAATAGACGCGCTCTCAGATTTTTTTTTCTTACAATTTATGGTAGGTCTTAGAAGCTGACAACAGCATCTATGTATGCGATGGTAGGTCTTATAAGCTGACAACAGCATCTATGTATGAGATGGCAGGTCTAAGAAGCTGACAACAACATCTATGTATGCGATGGCAGGTCTAAGAAGCTGACAACAGCATCTATGTATGCGATGGTAGGTCTAAGAAGCTGACAACAACATCTATGTATGCGATGGTAGGTCTTATAAGCTGACAACAACATCTATATGTATGCGATGGTAGGTCTTATAAGCTGACAACAACATCTATATGTATGCGATGGTAGGTCTTATAAGCTGACAACAGCATCTATGTATGCGATGGTAGGTCTAAGAAGCTGACAACAGCATCTATGTATGCGATGGTAGGTCTAAGAAGCTGACAACAGCACCTATGTATATGCGATGAGAGGTTTGACGCAGCGCTGCTAAACTAATTAGGTTAAGAGAAAAAAAAATGCCGTGTTGCAATTTCTCGCAGGCGAAACCTGGATAATGCGAGGAAATTAAATTCCCCGTGGCCTCCCGCGCGAAATATTTGAGTCAACTCGCGTTCTACATTCATCGCAAGTCGAATTCGTACATGTAAGAACCGCATATACAGCGGCATTGCGATTTCATCGTGCACAGAGAGATCCGTGATGAAGGAAATGAGACTAATTTACGTCTTATAACGTATTATTAACAATTCGAGCGGAATTCTCTTCATTTGCGTGCTGAACCTCGATCGCGTTGTTATATCGTTGTGTCGTAACTCTCTGGCGGTTTTTTTTAGTCGCATACGCGGGAAAAGCCGTCCGCTCTTCTTCGATCGCGCAAATCCTTTATCGATCGCCTCTCCACTCGCTCTTTTATCATGCTTTTGTTTTACGCCACCCCTTGTCACTCGCGTCTACGCAAACATTTTTTTAAATGCAGGTCATGTACATGTATATGTATTTGTATATGTATATATGTACATCAGTATATGTATTTGTATTTGAATTACATGCAATAACAGCTAGCTGCTATTGCTAAACACTGCTAAACACATTAACAGGAGTCCATAGTCAAATACTCCCTGATTTACTGCCGGACTCCCTGATTTAACATATGCAGGAGTCCGTGTGACTTCCTGAAAATTCTGCCATACTAACTAGTTCGTTCCAGAGCACGGCCTCGCGGAATTACCGAATTTTTTCAGCAAATGTCCAAAGAAAATTTGGCACACGTGCAACCGCATGAATTTACAAAATAAGTAGGCCCCCTACATGCATTATTGTTAATATCTTTAATTTTGAACTTTGAGGGCAGGCGTTGGACTCCCTTGTTCAAAAGTTAATTTCGACCCCTGCAATAAAGATTTAATAATAATAATAATAATAATAACAACAATGTGATCAACTAGGCACTCGAGAGCAAAGACCTCCGCCAAAGGCAGCTGAATTCTCGCCACTGTGAAAAATTAATTTAATTAAATTAATTAATTTAATATTAAATTGATCTCGATTGCACCACCAAAATGTATCATTCTACAGTTAACCGTACCCCAATTGTTGACGCTATCCTGAAAATGTAATTAATTAATTAATTAATTAATTGGATCGCGGATCCACCATCAAATGTAATCAATTCTAAGTTAACCCCGGACATTCTGACCTATGTCCTGAAAATGTTTTATTAATTTAATTATTTGGATCCGGATCACCAACCACAACTCTCAATCAGTTCTGAAGTTTAGCGCCATTTCTTCATCCTATCCTGAAAACTTTAATGACGAATCCGTTCATAACTTTTTTCATGTTAGGCTGTACACGCACAAACCAACACCCAACAAACTGCAAGCGTCCGATGAAACATACCCCTCAGCTGCCACCGGCTTGGCGGAGGTAATAATAATAATAATAGATAATAATATAATAATCAAATATAATAATAATAGTATATATAACAGCCACATCATATTCCGATGCACAGTGGCTGGCTCCAAACCGAGTACATAAATTCGCCATAACAAGGTAGCCAGCTATCTGCACTGAGTCATATATCTGCAGTGAAGCTTGGTGAGGCGAAAGTTCTGTACAGTGGCTGAACATGAGTCCTGAGTACCAGTTACCTAACAATTGATAGCATCGAAGATACTAGCAATAATGTGGGTATTGCGCGTGCGACAGAATCTGCCCGATTACTGCAACCGCCCTGAATAATATGGCTCCACAACACGAAAGCAAAACGAATGCCCTGTTGAATGACGATAGCTGTAGCCAGATGACTCTAACATTATGGTGAAGGAAAAGGGACAAACTCACCAAGATAGCAAAGACTGGAGATTGAAATAGGAGGATGTGGAATAGCAAAAGACGAGAATTGTAACAGTGGTGTTGGAGGCCTTGTGCTCTAAAAGAATAGGTTTTGAGAAGACCCTTAAGGAACTCCCTGGCCAACCAGCTGCCGCAAAAGTGGCAGTATACAATCGCAACTACTGGAACCGTACACATCCTGCCGAAAAATTCTGGATTGAATTCTCCTATGTCCCAGGTTGGGAACACGGTCAATCCCAGAAGCACCGGCTAATGCGTGATCCACTTGGAAATAATAATAATAATAATGAATAAAGGTTTGTCCGTTTCAGAATGAGTGGTACTTGTATATACTGCTGCGGTTTCGCCCGCCGCTGACCCACCGCAGCTCCCGTCCCTCCATACGTTTCCTGTATATATCGCTCGCCTCGCTCATTTCCCATTTCGTCTCTAAACCACACGCCTCTCATCTTTCTCTTTACATTATTATTATTATTATTATTATTATTATTATTAGAGAGATGCGTTCAAAATACGCTCGCTCACGATGATATGCTTGCTAGATGTGTTTCCACGAGCGGGAGAGAGAGGGGAGGGAGAGAGAGAGAGAGAAAATAGAGAAGAGAGAGATGAGGAGAGAGAGAGCCGAGCGTGAGAGAGGGGGGGGGTGGACTGGAGAGAGGGTGAGAGAGAACCGGAGAGAGGGTATGGTAGAGATGCCGGAGTGAGAGAGAGAGGGGGGTGAGAGCAGAGGGGGAAAGAGATAGGGACAAAGAAGGAAGGGGAGAGGGAGGAGAGAGAGAGGGAAGGGATCGGGAGAGAGAGAAAAAAAAAGAGAGGTATACATTCCCGTTTCAGTCATCTAGTTCAACTCGTCGTGTGTTTGCGTGTGTGTGTGCGTGTGCGTGTGCGTGTGCGTGCGCGTGTGCGTGCGTGCGTGTGTGCGTGTGTGTGCGTGTACCACCCGCTCAACATGGCATAGCTATACTTACAGTATTGAATCTACCCGGCTTTTGTGGTCCGACATAAGCGTCGGACATAAGCGGATGGTTCGACATAAGCGGATCATCGCAGCGTGTATGTGTATGACCCCGGAGTGACAGTCAGCCAGCCAGTCAGTCAGTCAGTCAGCCACAGCAAGGCGATTCGTGACGCACTGCAAGCCTCTTCGTGTCGCTCTCGTCTCAGCGAATATCGATTGAATTCCCAGTCGTTTCCTTCGGGAAGGTTTCCCACCATCGTCGAGGCGTCAGCAGCAGTGTTAGGCCACCAGTGATAGATTCATCGTTTACCGTATACATCGCAACGGGACGTTGTCGAAATAACGCGGCTGTCACGGGGATTTTTTTGTCGCACACGATTATTTGCTGCCATATTTAGCTGTCTTATTATTATTATTATTATTATTATTATTATTATGTCTTATTTGTTTTTTATTAGCTGTCTTTGTTGGCTGGTTGCATGGGTGTGACTATGACGCATGCTAAAAATATCTGGCTCTCTTTGTTTATTGCTGTCAGCTGACGAAGTCAGATGGCAGGCTTTGTTAGAATCGCATGAATGTCCGTCCCGTCCGTCCGTGCCCGGGCCTGTCCGGTCCCGTCCGGAACCGGCCGATCCGTTACGTTCATCCGTGTGTCAACAGTTAAGGCACAAATCTTATACCGCTTCGACGTACGGGTCTTTGATATTCCGGGACGGTCGGGGGGCGGTCGCGAAAAGGACATCCGGTGATGTCGAACTTTGGGTTGGTCAAGGTCAAGAGGTCAAAGATGCTGTCATATGGAGGGGAATGATTTCCAGCCTTAAACTTAAGGTTATAGAGCGAAATACGGAATTGCGGCACCAGAATCTCAAGGCTTGACTTCACGCTCTTAAATCGATGTATGTGTGATCTGGAGGAGCGAAACCCACATGCACCAGCACAGCGAAAATTCGGCTGTTAGCGGTTGGAGGGCAGGTCACACGGATCATACAGGTCAAAGGGCAGTGGGGGAAGGTCGAGATATCAGCTACATTTTCTGAGGACCATGGTCTAACAGACCGAGTGCAAACTTTTTTTGTTTCAGCGCGGACTCCTAACGTTTTTAATCAACTTTATTGACAAGGACGCATGAAATGTACTTTTGCTGACGTGCGAAGAGTTATAAGTGTCTGATAACCTTTTTGACCTCAAGAGGAGGGTTAAACATGGATTTATTGAAGCATGTTACAAATGGCCTGATGCTTTTGCTATTAGAGCCCCTTCCACCCGCCCTCCCTCGCTCACCCCTACTCTCTTCCCACTGCCCCCTCCTTCTCTCCCGCCAGCTTCTCCGCCCTGCGGCACTTGTTATATATTATGTTCGGTACACGATTACGTATTACGTATTTGGCTAACGAGCCAGAAAAATATGAAAAGAAAAATGGAAAATGTTGCGCATCGCCTTGGTCTGGTACCGCGAAAAGATAATTATATACATTATGTATACGGATGATAATCAGGCGTGATGAAGCGAAGAAGTGTTTCGACGCAACTGTGGCATATATGATATTGTGTCCGCGTCATGATTATATATATGATCTATCTATCGCTACTTTACTCATTCTAACCGTAGCTATAAACAGGAGCTAAAGGATATAATTGTGCACTTTTTGACAAAAGCATAATATATTGGCACATATGTAGTTTAAGATATGTACATTCATATGAGATCGGGACCCATCTTCATCGACATGGTATCATGGTACTTTGAAATTCAAGATGGCGCCCAGATACCATGCCGATAGAGATGGATACACGATGTCATATGAATGTACATAGCTGTGTGCCAATTTTCATGGTTTTGTCAAAAAGTGCACAATTATTCTGATTTATGGCTTTCAGCGTCTGTACTCTACCTATCGACGTATACCGCCGAAATACACCAATGTGACAATCCAAAATCCAAGTGAAATCAATCAATCAATCAATCAATCAATTGTGACGTGTCAAGTTAATATTGCGCGTGAGAAATGATTTACGCGCTGTCGGCTGGTTTGCAGCCGTGTCGTCTTCGATGATCACTGTCCCCACTGTCACCACTGTCCCCACGGTCACACCGACCGACCACTATTAAGGCTAATAACGGAATATATATGGCTGCATTTAACTGGCTCCCCCTATATTGCCACGTACACGGCGTTATTCATTGTGCTGGCCTAGACCTACTGTCTGCTGCTGGCTGCTGTTGCTACTGCTGCTGCTGGCTGCTGCTGGTGTGGTGTTGTTTACTCGCTGCTGCTGCTGCTGGCTGGCTGCTGCTGCTGCTGTGTTTGCGCTGCTTCTGCTGGCTGTGTTGCTGCTGCTGCTGCTGCTGCTACTGCTACTGCTGCTAGCTGGTGCCGCGCCTGCTGGCTACTGCTGCGCTGCTGCTGCTACTGCTGCTGCTGCTGCTGGCTGGCTCTGCTACTACTACTACTATTGCTGAGGCTGCTGCTGTTGTTGGCTACTGCTGCTGCTGTTGCTGGCTGCTTCTGCTGCTGCCTGCTGCTGCCTTCTGATGGCTGTGCTAACTGCTGTCTGCTGCTTCTTTCTGGCTTCTGCTGCTTCTGGCTTGCTGCTGCTTGCTGCTGTGGGCTAATGGCTAGGGGCAGCGATGTACTAGCTGGTTGCTAATGGGCTGCAGCGATGTCTAAGCTGGTGCTAATGGACTGCATGGCGATGTACTAGCTGGTGCTAATCGGCTGGCAGCGATGTAACCTAGCTGGTGCTAATATGGCTGGCAGGCGATGTAGCTAGCTGTGGCTAATGGCTGCGATGGTACTAGCTGTGCTACATGGTTGGGCAGCGATGTTACTAGCTGGTGCCCTAATGGGCTGGCTGGCGAATGTGCTAGCTGGTGCTAATGTTGCAGCGATTGTACAGCTAGTGCTAATGGCTGGCTGCGATGTACTTAGCTGGTGCTAAGGTTGGCAGCGATGTACTAGCTAGTGCTAAAGTGGCTGGCCAGCGATTGTACTAGCTGGTGGCTAATGGTTGGCAGCGATGTGGCTAGCTGTGCTAATGGCTGGCTGCGATGTACTAGCTGGTGCTAATGGCTGCTGGCGAAAATGTACTAGCTGGTCGGCTAATGGCTGCGATGTGGCTAGGTGGTGCTAAGGGCTGGGGCAGCGATGTAACTAGCTGGTGCTAATGGCTGCAGCGATGTACTAGCTGTGGCTAATGCTGGCTGCGATGTAGCTAGCTGGTGCTAAATGGCTGGCTGCTGATGTAGCTAGCTGGTGCTTAAATGGCTGGCTGCGATTACTAGGCTGTGCTAATGGCTGGCAGCGATGTAACTAGCTGGTGCTAAATGCTGCAGCGATGTAACTAGCTGTGCTAGGATGGCTGGCAGGCCGATGTACTAGCTGTGCTAACTGGCTGGCTCGATGTACTAGCTGGTGCTAATGGCTGCTGCGATGTCTGCTGGTGGCTAATGGCTGGCCTGGCGATGTACTAGGCTGGTGCTAATGGCTGCGATGTGCTAGCTGGTGCTAATGGGCTGGCAAGCGATGTACTAGCTGTGCTAATGCTGGCAGCGATGTGCTAGCTGGTGCTTAATGGCTGCGAGTGTGCTAGCTGGTGCAATTGGCTGGCTGCGATGTGCTAGCTGGTGCTAATGGCTGGCTGGCGATGTGCTAGCTGGTGCTAATGGCTGGCAGCGATGGTGCTAGCTGGTGCTAATGGCTGCTGGCGAATGTGCTAGCTGGTGCTAATGGCTGGCTGCGATGTACTAGCTGGTGCTAAATGGCTGGGCTAGCGATGTGCTAGTGGTGCTAATGGCCTGCTGCGATGTACTAGCTGGTGCTAATGGCTGCTGCGATGTGCTCCAGCTGGTGCTCCATGGCTGGCTGTGATGTGGGGCTAGCTGTGCTAATGGCTGGCCTGCGATGTACTAGGGATGGTGCTAATGGCTGGCCAGCGATGTACAGGCTGTGGCTAATGGCTGCTTTGCGATGTAACTAGCTGGTGCTAAATGCTGGCTGCGATGTACTAGCTGGTGCTAATGGCTGCGATGTCTAGCTGTGCTAATGGCTGCAGGCGATGTACTAGCTGGTGCTAATGGGCTGCGATCTGTGCTAGCGGTGCTAATGGCTGGCAGCGATAGTAGCTAGCTGGTGGGGCTAATGGCTGGCTGCGATGTACTAGCTGGTGGCTAATGGCTGCAGCGATGTGCTAGGCTGTGCTAATGCTGGCAGCGATGTGCTAGCTGGTGGCTAACTGGTTGGCTGCGATGTACTAGGCTGGTGCTAATGCTGGCTGCGACTGTACTAGGCTGGTGCTAATGCTGGGCGGCGGATGTACTAGCTGGTGCTAATGGCTTGCGATGTGCTTAGCTGTGGCTATGGGCTGGCGGGCGATGTCTAGCTGGTGCTAATGGGCTGGCAGGCGATGTGCTTAGCTGTGCTAAGGGCTGGCAGCGATGTGCTAGCCGTCCGCTAATGCTGGCTGGCGATGTACTAGCTGGTGCTAATGGCTGCTGCGATGTGCTAGCTGGTGCTAATGGCTGCTGCGTATGTACTAGGCTGGTGCTACATGGCTGGCTGCGATGTATCTAAGCTGGTGCTAATGGCATGCTGCGATGTACTAAGCTGGTGCTAATGCTGGCTGCGATAGGTACTAGCTGGTGCTAATGCTACCCGGATGTGGCTAGCTGGTGCTAATGCTTCGGGCAGCGATGTTAGCTAGCTGGTGCGCTAATGGTTGGCAGCGATGTACTAGCTGGTGCTAATGGCTGGCTGCGATGTGGCCTAGCTGGTGCTAATGGCTGCTGCGATGTACTAGCTGGTGCTAATGGCTGCGATGTACTAGCTGTGCTAATGGCTTGGCAGCCGATGTACTAGGTCTGGTGGCTAATGGCTGGCAGCGGATGTAGCTAGCTGGTGCTAATGGCTGTGGCAGCAATGTGCTAGTCTGGTGGCTAATGGCTGCTGCGATTAACTAAGCTGGTGCTAATGGCTGCTGCGATGTACTAGCTGGGTGCTCACATGCTGCTGCGATGTGCTAGCTGGTGCTAATGCTGCTGCCGATGTACTAGCTGGTGCTAATGGCTGGCTGCGAGTACTAGCTGGTGCTAATGGTTGGCAGCGATGTACTAGCTAGTGGCTAATGGGCCTGGCAGCGATGTACTAGGATGGTGGCTACCTGGTTAGCAGCGATGTGCTAGCTGGTGCTATGGCTGCTGCCGATGTACTAGCTGTGCTAATGGGCTGGCAGCGGATGTACTAGCTGGTGCTAATGGGCTGGCGCGATGTAACTAAGCTGTGCTAATGGCTGCAGCGAGTACTATGGTGCTAATGCTGCGATGTGCTAAGCAGGTGCTAATGGCTTGGCTGCGATGACTAGCTGGTGCTAATGGCTGGCTGCGATTGTATCTAGCTGGTGCTATGGCTGCAGGCCCATGTAGCTAGCTGGTGCTAATGGGCTGTGGTGTGGCTAGCTGGTGGCTAATGGTTGGCTGCGATGTACTAGCTGTGCTAAGTGGCTGGCTGCGATGTACTAGCTCGGTGCTAATGGCTGCGGATGTACCTAGGCTGGTGGCTAAGGCTGGCTGCGATGTACTAGCTGGTGCTAAAATGCTTGGCTGGCGATTGTACTAGCTGGTGGCTAATGCTGCCAGGCGATCGTACTAGCTGTGCTAATGGCGCTGCGAATGTACTACTGGTGCTAATGGCTGGCTGCGATGTGCTAGCTGGTGCTAATGGCTGCAAGGGCGATGTACTAGCTGTGCTATGGCTGGCTGCGATGTACTAGCTTGGTGGCTAATTGGCTGGCACTGCGATGTGCTACTGTGTAATGGCTGCAGCGAGTGTACTAGCCTGGTGCTTAAATGCTGGCTGGGCGATGTACTAGGCTGGTGCTAATGGTTGTGCGAATGTGCTAGCTGGTGCTAATGGCTGGCTGCGATGTATCTAGCTGG
>NW_014577384.1:0-387 GCF_000485595.1 Priapulus caudatus
GAGAGAGAGAGAGAGAGAGAGAGAGAGAGAGAGAGAGAGAGAGAGAGAGAGAGAGAGAGAGAGAGCGAGCGAGCTATAGAGAGGTCAGCGCACTGGCGCTATCGTTGACTTACGAGCTATAATCCTCGGACATGCGCCGCCGTGTCTGTCCTTCCTACTAGACTGTCACGATAGCCTCCCGAGACCCGTGCAAAGCGGGTCGCCACCCGGATCTGGTTCCAGTCTAGTTGTCAGCAGCAAACATTTCTCGAAGGGTCAGCACACACTGAGTAATCCGTGACAGGGTGCAAGAGAGGGACAGAGAACGAGAAGGGAGAGAGAGAGGAGGGGGGAGAGAGAAGAGAAGGAAGAGGGAGAGAGAGAGAGAGAGAGAGAGAGAGAGAGGAG
>NW_014577384.1:542-2524 GCF_000485595.1 Priapulus caudatus
GAGAGAGAGAGAGAGAGAGAGAGAGCGAGAGAGAGGGGGGAATAGACTGAAGGAGGGGGAATATATTCAGAGAGAGGAGCATTGCAGGCTAACCACTGCTGCTGGGCGACAACGCTGGTGTGCGCGCACGTACGTACGTACATGCAGAGCTGAGCAATCTCATTGATTCCCCGCCTCGCGCCTCCGTCTCGCACGCGAAACGTACACGATCGAACGTATATATACACATACATACACATGCATGCACGTGTGAAACTATGTTCGCTGACTGCCCGTCTGCGCGGGCAATGCGTACGATAGGATGCTATTGCGTGCCGCGTGCGCATGCGCGAGCGATGTGTATAGTCAGCTGCAGTACCACACAGGTAATCGTGCGGTTTCATATACAGACAGACAGGTCACGAGTTCAGCAAGCCGGGGAGGGAATAGATTATAGATGTCTCGAGTATCGAGTGCGATAGTTGCAGCACGTGCGCGCGCGTGCGTGCCAAGATTGCTGCTACTATACCAGCAGCGCACGCGCGTAACAAGAAAGTAAGCAACAACAAGTAACAACAAGTAAGCAAGTAAGGCTAACTCATGTCGCCCTTACGACCCTTAAGGTAAGTAAGTAAGTAAGTTAGCGAGTAAGTGTCCACGAATCGAACAACCGCACTACGGCATCTTCTTCCCGCAGCATCTTTTAGCAGGAATCGTTGCTACGTACACAAAGAGCGCCGTGGGCGTAGCGGCAGCGTAGTGGTGAATCAGGCGAATGATAGCTTTAATTCTGATTAAATTTAAACAGATATACCACACAGGTATCTACTGTAGATATCACACATGGGAGGTGAGTTCTACTGTAGACATTACACCGGGGAGGAGAGGTCTACTGTAGATATCACACCGGGGAGGTGAGATCTACAGTAGATATCACACCGGGGAGGTGAGGTCTACAGTAGATGTCACATCGGGGAGGGGAGATCTACTGTAGATATCACACCGGGGAGGTGAGATCTACTGTAGATATCACACCGGGGAGGTGAGATCTACAGTAGATATCACACCGGGGAGGTGAGGTCTACAGTAGATGTCACATCGGGGAGATGAGATCTACTGTAGATATCACACCGGGGAGGGGAGATCTACTGTAGATATCACACCGGGGAGGTGAGATCTACTGTAGATATCACACCGGGGAGGTGAGATCTACTGTAGATATCACACCGGGGTGGTGAGATCTACAGTAGATGTCACACCGGGGAGGTGAGATCTACTGTAGATATCACACCGGGGAGGTGGGATCTACTGTAGATATCACACCGGGGTGGTGAGATTTACTGTAGATATCACACCGGGGAGGTGAGGTCTACAGTAGATGTCACACCGGGGAGGTGAGATCTACTGTAGATATCACACCGGGGAGGGGAGATCTACTGTAGATATCACACCGGGGAGGTGAGATCTACTGTAGATATCACACCGGGGAGGTGAGATCTACTATAGATATCACACCGGGGAGGTGAGATTTACTGTAGATATCACACCGGGGAGGTGAGTTCTACTGTAGATATCACACCGGGGTGGTGAGATCTACAGTAGATGTCACACCGGGGAGGTGAGATCTACTGTAGATATCACACCGGGGAGGTGGGATCTACAGTAGATATCACACCGGGGAGGTGGGATCTACAGTAGATATCACACCGGGGAGGTGAGATCTACAGTAGATATCACACCGGGGAGGTGAGATCTACAGTAGATGTCACACCTGAGAGGTGAGGTCTACTGTAGATATCACACCGGGGAGGTGAGATCTACTGTAGATATCACACCGGGGAGGTGGGATCTACAGTAGATATCACACCTGAGAGGTGAGGTCTACTGTAGATATCACACCGGGGAGGTGTGATCTACTGTAGATATCACACCGGGGAGGTGAGATCTACTGTAGATATCACACCGGGGAGGTGAGATCTACTGTAGATATCACACCGGGGAGG
>NW_014577384.1:2762-8977 GCF_000485595.1 Priapulus caudatus
GATGTCACACCTGGGAGGTAAGATCTACTGTAGATATCACACCTGGGAGGTGAGATCTACTGTAGATATCACACCTGGGAGGTGAGATCTACTGTAGATATCACACCTGGGAGGTGAGATCTACTATTTACTGTAACAGCGGGGTAGTGAGACTATCGATCTATTGCAGCCGTCACTCAAAAATGAGAAAAAGCCGCTCTAGATATTACACATCTAAAACTTAATTATTAATTTCTCCATAATAACTCTAAAATGTTTTTTTTAAACAGAGAACATTTGCCATATCATTAGAACTCCCAACGAGCGCAAAGCATTTTCCGAATATATATGAACAGTATATATATATATATAATATATATAACAATATAACATATAGAATATGAACAGTATCACCTAATGACTTTGCCCGCTGACATGCGAACGCGAAATTCCATTTTAAACACCACCTAGTGCCACCGATACGAACACCGTGTATGTTCCTCTAAAGAGCCGAGCTAACGGCAAGTCTTAATGACCTTCATCAACAACAGTGCTGATGACAACTAACGAACTAATTACACTAGTTCTAATCACTGTTGAAAACGCAGGTGACATGCTGACGGGCTCCATACGTTTGTGCCGGCGGCCATAAAGGGACATATTCGCATCCAGTCATTCTAGATACCAGCGAAAATATAGCCGAAGGGGGCTGCAAATTAAATTGACTACGTCATGAATTTCATATGGTGTATATTTATCAAATCTTTGTTGCAATTTTCTTACATGAAAAGTAAGTACTAATGGCACTAAATGTATCCTCAAATTCTTACATAATAGGATTGTTTTTCAACTAGTCAAAAAGTCAACAAAATCTGGGCGATTTGATAAATTTAGCGCGACATTAAATGCTTGCTATTGACTATGTATGAGTCACGAGTGTTTGGTCACATCGAACGGAATAGCAAAATAGGAAGTATAATGCAGCGATTTATCCATAAAGAGTGAACAGAATCACTTACATTTCGTGAACAATGGACATCGTTTTACGTTTACTATTTACGGTGACATAATCCCTTTAAACTCAAGGAGGCGCTTCCTATTCAAAGTCACCGTGAGCTCCCATACGTGAGACCGGCGGCGGTTATTGCATCATGTTGTCACGTGGCGCGTATAGCAGCGAAAGGGAGATGTTCAGGGTAAACACAATACGATATACACATTGTTTTTGCCGCTAGTCTAACTGACATATACTAGACTAAACACTAGCACCGTTTTGGGAATGTTTTATTCGTTTTTCTGCGAAACCCCTCGACGGCCTTAAGACTGATTCCGTAAGTCATTGATGGCATAAGATTCTACGTCGTCTGACTCGTCTCCGAACTACAGTCCGTCCATGTAAGCTTCTAGAAGAGACTTGCAGCTGTGACGGGTGGGTGCACCAACAAGTTCACAACAGTTCAGGGACGGGTGAACGGTCCCACGCGACACACATATATCAACGCGTAAACGCGCCAGCGGAGGTTTTTTTGCGCAAATTTCCGGAGGATTTATGCATTTATAAATTTAATGACATCGATTTCACGCTGTCAGTTTCCAACAGCCGCCGAAGCCAACTACGCAGCGTATAGTCATTCTACAAGCAAGAAGAGACCGAACGGGACACGTACGAGAGCGCACGATTTTATCCGAGATACGGCACATGTAATGTAGTTACACCTCCCGCGCTTCACGACAATGCCTTCCTGGCCTGACACGATCGCGCTTCGTTTTTAATAGGACGTCGTTTTTGACGTGTAAAGGCGTTCTCGGACCGATGCCCAAGCATCGCGGCATTTATGCCATCTCGTCGATCATGAACGATTGCTGGTGGCGAGTACCAAATCGCATAGGCACATTTTCAGTCGATAGCGAGATAATAACGCAAACAATTGTAGCAGATGTCAAATTTATCAATTAATTGGTTTGATATCAAGTTCGATATAAAATCTATTCACAGCTGGGCTCAGTTTCCCTCGCTCATAGCCACAACACTATGGTCAGGAGATACGCGCCCGCATCATACCATATACGCGTCACCCTGCACCATGACCACATACGCGCGATGGATATAAAAACCCACCGCGCGCCGCGACACGCAGGCAGTAGTCGCAGTCAGTCGTAGTAAGCGAGTCAGCTAGAGATAGTCACGTAATCAGACGTTGTAGTCACACGTAGTGAAGAAGAACTTATATATGTGCTGTAAAACATTACCTAGTCTGTATTTAGTGATTCTCTGAGTAGAATAATACCATGATCTAGTCTGTTACAACAAATACGTGTTATCGCTACTGTGAAGTTATTCGCTACTCGCCTTACGTCGCACAAGAGGCAAGTCTGACATCTCCTTCAAGCGGAACACTTGTACAATACGCAGAAAGCTGGTACACAATCACATATGCGATTATACGCGTATATCGCGAAAACCCCTTGAGACACTCAGAATGCAAAAGATGCTCAAATTAAAGATATGAGATGCTATCAGGAGTTAATAATGACAAATTATCATTTGTCAATTTGTCATTATTAACTCCTGATGCTATGTATCTATATTATCAGGAGCGTATAATGACAAATATTTGTCATTATACGCTCCTGATATTATATACACTCCTGGTATAATAGTACTATTCACAGCTACAATACAACGACTGCTGACGTGCGAATAGACGAGCAAACGAGTAATATCATTATAATTATATTATAATATTAATATAATAATAATAATAATTAGTAAATATTATAATTAGTAAATGAATAACAGCAGGAGAGAGCTTCTCACCTGGGACTGTACCGCCGGGAGATGGCGCGTAGAGCAGGGAGAGGCTGTCCGTGGCAGAAGCCGAAGGAAGCGTCAACGTCGACGATGATAGTGCAGCTGATGACCGCGAGGGGGCGCTGCTCATCGGCACATGCTGACGGTGGTCGTCCGCCATGCTTCTCAATGACAGAGAGCGAGTGAGATGTTAGAACGTGTCGACGGGTACGCGCACACACGCACATACACACGCATGCACACATATGCACGCGCGCATATACGTACGCATGCACACATCAAAGAATATCACCGCCTCAAAAGTCAAACCGAACGAAGTGTGTGCGTGTGTGTGTGTGTGTGCGAGGAGAGGTGAGAGAGCGAATGAGAGAGAGAGAGAGAGAGAGAGAGACACAGAGAGAGAGAGAGAGTGAGAGTGAGAGAGAGAGACTCACCACTGCTGCCACTTGCCGCACCGTCTCCTATATACTTCCCACATCATTCGCGCAGGCACACCGTGAGAGTTAGACTGCTCCCGTCTCGATGCGCGCGCAGCCGCCGACAGCGGCTCGCCGAAGCGGCAGCTACCATCTAGCCGACACGGCTATATATACTTGCAGGTTATGATTATAAGAACTAAAAATATAACCATCTCGGGGCACCCCGACACCATGCGCGTGTGCCTTGATTCACACACAGACTCCGCTCAGCTGTACGAGGCGGCGCTCCGGGCGGGCGGCTGGGTCACACACGCCTGCTATCACGAGACACAAACACTGCAGCTAGCGTTGACAGCTAACACTGCAGCTAGACACTACGAAAAGCGACCGCACGTGTGCATCGTCGCTCCAGATCTCGCGGAATAATTTAGAATGGCGACGGCTCGGACGCGAGCGCCCCTAGTTAGCTGTCGATGTCAACTCGTGGACTGGTGACAAATTGGCGACAAGTGCCGGCATGTTCGCGGTGTTTACACAGGGAATGGGAAAAACTGAAAGTTGAAACACTTCACGTAGCCACGTCAGATACTTGGGGCCTTGTTACTAATTAGAACAACTTCACGTATATGCACCACATCCCCGTTGACTAGCGGGATACAAATACAACAAAGAGGTGGACGTATGTTTACGTACAAACGGAAAGTGGATAACAAACTATATGCGGTATATCGAAAACTGTTGAAGACCGAATATTATGACTGGAGCAATACCATCAGTCAGCCTTCTTGTCATGTTGGTGACTTGCACTCTTACATATCCCATAATTTTGATTGGTTACGCCGATCAGTTATCTTCAGGATTATGTAATGTAGACACACACCTATATTATACACTCCTGTTATCATTAAGTCTTACGCGCGTTGTTTATCGCATTCAAAATCATAAAATTGACAGTGGTTTCGCTTTATTTAATCGTGTTCGTGTTCCTTCGCATTTCTAGTCGCACTTTTAGACAAATACACGTTCAGCCTCACCTGACTATCACGCTAACCTGCCCAGAGGACGTGGTGGTCCAAACCTAACCATCAGTCTCTATCTACATACACCTATCATTATCACACTACTGATGAAAGGTTTATCTCATCGCTCATAAGTTCTCTCTCAGTTCTCACGCTGCCTCTGCGTGCCCGCAAGATAACTGAAGCATGCATGCATGCCATACGTCGTCAACATTGCTATAGAGAAGGTCGTGCAGAAGACCGGAATATTTCGAAGCGTGTAGGTTTCATTTCGCGTTCAATCGCGTTATTATACAGACGCTGTATCAGCAGTGTGCGGGTATAATTTATTGCGTGTATCTACCGAGTCCAGCTGGCGAAATATGCGACGAACGGATTGTAGTTTCGCCGAAGTAGAAATTAAAAGATGCATAATTTGATGCGCATGCCTCTATTCGCGCAGCTATAGTTATATATCTACTCGGCTATGCATCACTTGCGATCACGCGAGTCTGCTAGCCACGATCATGCTATATACTCACACCACATGCACGCACACGATGCAAGATGGTTTCCTCAATGTCAAGAGTACTTAACGAATTCTTATTTCATTTCCACTCTCCAATGTCAAGTGCAGAGATTAATATTTTTATTTAACAATTCATCAGCGATGCGCTCGTTTTCTATATTAGATTTTAATTCTACATCACACGAATCAACTGAGCCGCAGACCATTGAGCTGCAACGTTGTTTGTTACACCAGGGTGTATATAATATAGTATAATTTAGAATTTAGATGCGTACCATTGGCATTGCTGTTATTATATTATAACTAAGATAGGTCACCGGTGCAATTCAACTTTCGCGGGGGAGAAGGAGAAAAGGAAGCGGGTTCCACGTGGAGGTTCTACAAGGAGGTGCATACCGAGGTAGGGCGCGGCACGAATCCGCTAGCTGGGTCACGTTACGATGACGTCGGTCAGGTGGCCGTGCCATGCGTGCCAGCGCTTGACGATGGATCATGTTACTGTTAGGTAGGTCAAACCCTGTAAGGTGGGTGGCCGATAGCTCGCTGTAAGGTGCGCCTTGCGAGCTAGGTCACAGCCATGCTCAAGAAACACTCGCGTGTTGCACTTACGTACACATATATAGACGTTTAGTTTCACAGCCGCGTTGGGTTACAGTCATAGGCACTTGGACCGTTCAATTATTAAAACGATGGCAGCGGTAAATAATATCAGAGAGATGATTTACTCCTGATGATAGTAAATAAAAAGATTAATTATATCTTGAAGTAATCATTCTGACTGATGATCATGACAGAATAATTACTCCAAGATTATATTTACTATATAGTTCTACCTCTTGAATAACTGTGCACAGTAGCGTAGGTGCGGTGCATAACAGAATTTGAATAGCGATGTAAATAATTAGCCGATATAGAATACATAAATTTTATCACTCTGGTACTAAATATAATTCTTATTCGTTCATCATGACTATATTATTGGAACGGACCAAGTGCCTGTGAGTTAGGGCACAATTATAACGTACTGCAAACGACGCGTTACCGGTAAAGAGGGTTGGCATGTGATCCCATCAAAATAAGCAGTAGAGAATTTACCAGCGAGCAGGAACGATAGATGGTGAAGTGACGTATAGCTCCAGGGAGAATAGAACGGAAGGCATTCGCCTAGATGCAATGCCTCGCGCAGCTGTAAACGCTGTCACGGGCCAGCGCAAATCGCACACAACAAACGTGGCACGAAACCTATATGAGTGAATATGCGTGTAGAAAGTATATACCGGGTAGTACGGCATGAGAGACAGGCAGAAAGGCAGATGGACAGACAGACACAGCGAGTAACAGAGCGAGCGAGCGAGAGAGAGAGAGAGAGAGAGAGAGATAGAGAGAGAGAGAGAGAGAGAGAGAGAGAGAGAGAGAGAGAGAGAGAGAGAGAGAGAGAGAGAGAGAGAGAGAGAGAGAGAGAGAGAGAGAGAGAGAGA
>NW_014577384.1:10012-12053 GCF_000485595.1 Priapulus caudatus
TGTGTGTGTGTGTGTGTGTGTGTGTGTGTGTGTGTGTGTGTGTGTGTGTGTGTGTGTGTGTGTGTGCGTGTTCCCGCTGACATAGGTCCCCACGTGCGCTACACTAGGTGATCACTTCCGCCGAATTAAATTCTAATCATTCGTGTATCTATATTAGCAGCGTTAAACACCCGAACGCATGCATTCCAAAATATGCGCGTGCGTTCGAAACGCGGCACACATACAACTGCACCTTTCATTTCCTTGGCGAATTTGGAGCCCAAGAGCGCATAGCTTCGGTTACATAATAGCAGGAGTCCTGATAATAGGGAGAGCGCGGCTCCCGCGGGGCGAAATTCCGAGCCACGTACGTTGATATAGTAACGGCGCGTCGCTTTCGCACAACCCAGTGAGGATTGCTGTATGTGTCTACTGTTCACAGACTGTTTCTATCGTGCGTATACACCCAGTGTCTTCCACATTCGATCCCATTCGCTGCTCTACTCCGGCCTAGCTCTAGAACAGGGGTACTTAACCTGTGGTCAATGGACCCCTTTAAGGTCCGTTGATGGGCTTCAGGGGGTCCGTGAACCCCATTGTATACAAACTTTGGTGTCTATGTGCTTATGTGCATTTTTCTGGGGGAGGGGTCCGTAGCTCAAAAACCACCAGCTTCCGTCACCAGATTCCGTCATCAAGTCCGTCACCAGATTCTCAACGGGGTCCATAGCTCAAAAAAGGTTAAGAACCACTGCTCTAGATCTATAGCTCTTCGCTCTGCCACAGGCTCAGACATCATGACAGTGGGGAAACGCTCGCACCTCTGCTAGTCTTATATAAGACGCGGTATTGCCCACCCGTGTAGCACGTATTTGAACGATCGCATACGATACCCGGTACGTCGTTCTTCGTTGCTCGCAAATTCGCTGCAATGAACGCCAGTACATTTGTACGACAACTATAAAAACGCGTAATAGCAACTAGAGTAAATAGCCTACTCACAGTGCCATCTGACACCCCACATATGCGACTATGATGCAGCACCACGTTGCTATAGACTCGCAACCTGCTGCCCCGCCCACGAACAGTAGAGTTATATAGAATTGTAGCGTTATCCTCCTATGTTACACCACCACCCCCATCTCCCCTTCCACCCCCCACTCTCACTCGCGCAGTGCCAGTCTCAAAACCACCACTGCCGCGACTGTATGTGCCCAGGTGTGTGTACCTACTTACCTTTGATCTATCTGCCTCGGTGTGCTCCCGTTCGTTGCATGTACGTCCGAGTGTGCAGCACACCTATATACTCCCAGCTGCGAAGTTCGCACCACGGGGACACAGATCCGTTGTCAGACGCAACATATAGCCTAGCAGACCCGACTCCTGTCGTAGGTACATTTATATATATACACACACATACATATATATTGATATAATATATATATACATATACATATATATGGCTTACATCGCGCCAGTGTAATCACGCACACTCGCACCCGTCAGCTGATTACGGTTTCTGGCAGACTGAGCCCTCGTGGGACCACGCCTCATGTGTGTGTGTGTGTGTGTGTGAGAGAGACTAGGCCGCTTGTACTGCTTCTCCGTCGATCCACCGTCTGAGCCCAGTCCTCCCCCTCTCTCTATCGCGCGCGCGCGCGCTCTCTCTCTCTCTCACCCACCTCCTCTCTCATCTCTTTCCATTAACGCCTAAGCTTAAGTCGCGCGATCACTGCAACGTAAAGGGAGGTCGCGGTGGCGTCCAGTGTATCACTATTAGTGGCTCGCGCAGGCGACCTACATGCACACTGATAACAGGTGGTCGATCAGCACACCACACACAGCACATAGAGAAGTCAGACGTACCGACGAGACACTCATGAGAAGTACATGCCGATTTCACCGGCAATCCCGCATACTTATCGCATTCCTAATAGTTACTGGAACCGGTGGCAGAGACGGCCCAACCGCGCTTCCCGCACGCGCGCTGTCAACGCGGACGGTCGACAGGTCTAGAACTAGTTACGGGTCAGACAATGCCGATAAGTGTGTGCGAGTAACG
>NW_014577384.1:13547-17162 GCF_000485595.1 Priapulus caudatus
AACCCGTTACCGACCGTAACCCGTTACCGTAACCGTACCGTACCGTACCGTACGTACGTACGTACGTACGTACGTACGTACGTAGTAGTAGTTACGTACTACTATATATATATATATATATATATATATATATATATATATCTATATATATATATATACATATATACATAATATGCCCGCATATTCGTAGCCTGCTACAGTGAGGGTACATCCTTACAAGCACGACTAAGCGCTACATCCGTCCCCATAATTATTCCGCAGCAATCCCTGTCAATCAACACCACCTAGCATTAGCATAAGCAGCAGCAGCAGCAGCATCAGCATCAGCATCAGCTAGCATTACCATCAGCATCCCCTAGCATCAGCATCACCATCAGCATCAGAATCAGCATCATCTAGCATCAGCATCAGCTTCAAGTCGAATTTCTTGCACCCATCGGCGTTTACAACCCGGCACGTTGCGCCACCTATTGGTTAGCTACGACGTTAGGTTGCTCGTTATTTTCAAGAAGGAACAAAGACGGGCAACAAATCTGGCAGCGCTGTGTGCTGTAGTAAATTTGGCTGGGAGAATTTGCAACTGGTTAGGTCGGAGGTTAGGAGTCAACGGCTCACACCTCATGCGCCTTATAACAGCAACCTTACAAGCAATAAAAGCGAGGCGGGGAGTGGAGATATCTGTGCATAACTTTGTGTTATAATTCGGTGGCTGTCATTCGGTGGATGCTAATATATATATATATTTATTTATTTATTTATTACGCTAATTATTTCTCCATTCGCATTCTATCAACATTATCAAACTTTACCAACATATCCTAACCATAGCACACGGTCATGTGCGTTATTTATGATCGTGTTTATTAAGTTTTCATTCGCATGTCAAGTTTAGCAAGTCACTATGTTTAGCGACGCTTGGGGGCGTTAGCAGATCTAATTTTAGTTAGTTTCGCGCGTTATTCTTATTTTATCATTCACATTTACCGACAATTGTTATGCTATCCAGCAACGAGTGCGAGTGCGTCTGTGTGTCTGTGCGTGCACGTGTGTTTTGTGATGCGACTGTGTAACGTAGATGTTATAAATGACCAGAAGCCGCAACATAGCCATTTGTTTATTTCACTTTTACAAATAATTATTAGTCTTGCCGTCTGCGGCACGCGCGGCACACGCAAATAAAAGACTAAAACTGCATAACATAAACTAAACTAACTATACGTATTTAACGTAACATACAATTTCTCTATAAATACGCCGGCCACTAGCTAGGTGGCGCTAGTAGTTCACATGCTCACTATTCTAAAAAAATTCAGCATATTATATAACTGGGGTAACTGCAGACTTGCTTTATTGGTTTCGAATATTTAGATTATAAGGATAACGAGGGCAAAGTTTAGGGTTAGAGCTAGGGTTACACTTAGAATTAAGGTTATGCTTAGGGTTAGTGTTTCCTAGGGTCCCCTAATCCTAAAGGTTATAAGCGTAACAGTGTAAAAAAAACCATAAACATGTTTGCAAACAAGGGAGGGAAGGTTAGTGGTCGCATAACCTCGTAACCTCGTTAATAATAGTCTTCAAAGTCCTAGGAACTATATCATAACACGTAAACAGCATTTGTTATCGCTGCCCGACCCGTACTATTATCCAGCAGTCTACTTGTGCTTTGCAGCAACAAAGGGCGCACCGGGGGTGTATTGGGGGTTACCTGTGAATAGATCTCGGGAAGTTCTCGAAATCAGATGATCTGGCATAGTGTTGATGCAGATCAAGGATACTGGAAAATAGGTAAATGAACTATAAGTAAGAATAACTATGTGCGCGTATGTGCGTATGTGCGTGTATGAGTGCGTGTGCACACGCATGTATGCATGTAGCCTACGTTTTAGCCAGTGATGGCGAGATGTTCAGCTCTTCATGGTGACTGTGAAATCTTACCTGCAGAAAGATATATCTGCAGTAAACAAGCTTATATTTCGGTTTCTGATTACACTGTTTAAAAACACTCTGTGAAATTTTGCGCAATTCGAGTTCAAAATAAGACTGCACTTGTAGCAATCAGTAAGTGCACATAAAATGGTATCTATGTAGGCTGTATGTACTGCGGAGCAACCGAAAATAGGTAAGGCGGCGAATGACAACCAGTACACAAAGTAAATTTGGAGCAATAATCGAAAATCAAACTGACGAGCAGGCAGGCTCGAGGAAGCATGAGGAGAACTACATAGTAAGTGCTGCACGATGTGATAGATTTTACAACCATTTTTACACGGTCAGTAGGTAGATTTGTTAAAGAGAATAACTAAGACCCGAGGCACAGGCACATGCCTTAGAAGGCGTAAGTATGTATGTGTGTGAGTCGGGGGGAGGTGCGGGCATGCGTTGTATGTCCCCATCTCTCTCCCCCTCACACACAAACACACATGCACACACACACACACACACACACACACGACACACACACACACACGACCACAACAGTGCGACACACACACACACAGGTACACACACACACACACGCACAGTCACACCCCATCACACACACACCACACAGCATTCACAAACCGACACACACACAAGACAAACAAACTCGTCTCACGCTCATTAGCACTATCTCTCTATGTAGCACTATCTCTCTATGTAGCACTATCTCTCTATGTAGCACTATCTCTCTATGTAGCACTATCTCTCTATGTAGCACTATCGTCTATTGTATCTCTTCACACTTTCGCAGCTCATGCCACTTCCGCTGCTACATCTAACTCACGGCTCTCCTTCTCTCTGCTCTCGCTCTCTCCGTTCTCCTCTCTCTGCTCTCTCTACACGCCAACACACACGACATAAACTCACTGTCTCTGTCACACACTTCTCGCATACTCTCGGTCGCTCACTCGATTCCGCTCCTCTTTATCTACTCCGCTCCCCACACGCAACGCAGCGCACACACGCACGCACGCACACACATACACACACGCACGGCGCGCACGCCTCAACAGCATACACATGCCCACGTTTGCTCGCCTCTCGGTCATTCCATTTTCTCTCTGCTCCACGTCTCTCATTCTTGCTATCCCTGTTTCTATCTGCTTCCTTTACTCTCACCTCACTCTCATCTCTGATTCACGTGAATGCACGTGTGGACTGCCAACAATACCGTCTTTGACTTAACATCAATCAAGGATGATGAGATGTTTCCAGCTTCGTCATGATACTGTGAAATCCTGCGGCTGCAGGAGATATACCTGCAGTAAATAAGCTATATTTTGGTTTATGATTATACTTTTAACAACACTCTGTGTGATCATTTCGTTGGTCAATTTTAAGTACAAATATTGCTGCAATCTGTAAGCAATCCAGTAAGTGCACATAAAAATGACATCTATGTAAGGCATTATTTTCGGATCAACGGAAAATAGTAAGCTGCGGGCGAGATGACAACCATAACAAGTAGAATGTGTACATATAATCGAATAAAATCAAACTGAGCAATGCAAGGAGGAATATCAAATGAAGCATGAGGAGAAATACCATAGTGTTGTGATATGAGTTATAGAACCATTCACGTATGGTCAGCTAAATTTGTTGACCGATTGCAACAGACACAGGCTTTTAGACTGG
>NW_014577384.1:19506-42887 GCF_000485595.1 Priapulus caudatus
GGTGTGCGTGACGCTGGCGTGCTGCCGTTGCGTGCGTGTGTGCGCGCCTGTTTGTACATGTCTGTGCACGTGTGCGTGCCTGTTTGTACATGTCTGTGCACGTGTGCGTGTGTGTGCGTGCGTGAGTGCGTGTGCCGGTGTGTGCGCGTATGCGAGTGGGAGAGGAGTGTATATCTACGTTTGTGTCTGTCGTTCCGCCTGTCTGTCTCGCTGTGTGTCTGAGTTGTTCGTGTGATTCTGTTCGTGTCTATCTTCGTCTGTGCGCATCTCCTTGTTGTTGTCACGAAACAATGTACACCAATTTCTGTACACATTGAACCATTTCTGTCTTGTCTGTACAAAGGACATTCGTTGAATTGATTCGGATGGTAAAATTTCACGTGATACTTTGCAAGCAATACTATGATTCTATTCGATGCTAGAGCGACCTCTGTGGATAGGTCATAAAATCCGATTTAATTCCTTACCTCAAAACCGCATCGTGTTTGATCGCACAGCTAGTGCGCGTTTGCAATATTTCAGATAATTACCTGGAGCCGGTTTCAGGAACAAAATTAGTATTAACATTAGCCTTAACTTTACGATGTTATTGACAATGGCACAGGTTAATTGCTGTTATCGTAATTTTTGTCGTAGCTGCGAATCTTTTCTGCCAACGTAATTCTTGTAACGTTAACATTAGTCGTAAGTGCTATCTTAACATTAACATTAGCCTTAACTTTACGATGTTTCTGAAAACGGTTTCTAGAAAACTAAAGCTGTATCTCTCGTAACATATGATGTTCAGTCATTTACGTACTTTTCTCCCATCCCCTCACAGACTCCCATTCTTTTATCCTCTCCAATTCTACTAGTCACTACTCTTTCTCTCTCAACCATCTTCCCTTCTTCATATATTTCATTATTGTTAACTCCCCCCTTCCCGCGGCGTTCTAAGCCAATATAAACATCGAGTTGACTAAGTGACTATGAGATTGAGTTGATTAGATGATGATGAGACGATGACTAGATGGTGATGATGATGATGATGATTATAGACGATGATGATGACTAGACGATGATTAGATGATGTTGATATTATATGTAATAATACTATACCACTTATTCCACACACGAGCGCATAGTTTCGTGGTAAACTATAGGGGGCATTATTTTTAAAGTAAGCTCCGATACACTTGTAATAATTATATATTAATGCCTGCTGTTGGGGGCACTATGCTTTCAGTAAGTCGGTTGCTGATGGGAAGGAATAGTTGCATCGAAGCGTAGCGGAGCGCGGCACTTACTTCCTTTCCCAAAAAAGCAAACACTATGCAGAGGCTGAGGGAAAGCATATGCCCCCAACAATAACAGCATTAATGGTTTTAGTGCATCACGCATGGCACTATGCAATCTACTTTCATGCTTATATACTTCTTGTATACTCCCTAATTTTGCCGGTGCATTCGATGTAACAAAACACGTTCGACACAAACACAAACCGCCGTTCGAATTTTACCTCTTGCGTGGCGCCCAGCACGCATGAGAATTCGTGACGTTAAACCAATGACGTTATTAATAAACAAAAAATGCATCGCGCAAAGCTGAATAGTGCCCGCTCAGGCGGGCATTATCGCTTCAGAGTGGCCTGCCTTGCGTTATCCGTATATTACGAGGCACGCGATTTATCAACGCCAGCCACTAATATTACTTTTTCCACACGCGGCACTTTAGTTTTCGTGGTAAAACAACTATAGGGGGCATTTAATTATATCCCACACACGAATGCGCATAGTTTTCGTAGTAAACTAATTAGGAGCCATTACTTCGGAGAGGGGGGTGAAGCGTGGAGGGGTACACTTGTTGATAGGGAGTGTAGTAGGTAGGTTGGATTCCAGCGGCGGGGGAGGGGTCGGACGAGCATACAATTTTGCCAACTCAATTCTAACTGTTGAGCAGGAGGGACCTGTCTTGTCACGGAAAAACCAAACCTTCCGGCAACGTTATAAATCGTATTTTAGCAGCAAGACACTGGCGATAGTTTCGTCCAACCCAATTCCAATATGAAATATCAGTTGAAGCATGTGTATGAAAACTATGGGTAAAATTTATAGCGGGCATTATTTTAGCTAAGTAAGCTCCGGAGTACACTTGAATATTTATATATTAATGGCCTTGCTGTGGGGGCCAACTGATGTCTCTCATAGTTGCTGAGGGTAAGGAATAGTGCCGAAGCGGTACGAGGGCACTATCCTTCCCAAAGCAATACATATGAGCAGCGCACAGGCCCCCACAACATGGCATAATTTGTGTTTTAGTGCTATCACATGACTATGCCAATCTATCTTTTCATGCTTTATCCTCATTATACGCCCTAATTGATGCCGGGCATTCGATTAACAAAAATCGGTCGGACAACAAAACCAAACACGCCGTTCGAAATCTTTAGTCGGCCAGACGCAGGAGATTCGTTGACTAAAGACACAATGCGTTATTAATAACAATCGTCCGCGCAAAAGCATATGGGGCCCGCGTCAGAGCGGGCAGTACGCTTCCATCAAGTGTCTGCAGACGGGAATCCAATGGAAGTATTCAACGATTTATCACGCATGCACTTAATATTACTTATCCACAACCAACGGCACATAATTTCGTGGTAAACTATAGGATTCTGATTCTTTTTAAAAAGCTCCGATACACTTGAACTAGGAGCACTCGAGAGAGCACGACCGCCAAGGCAATAAATGAAATTCTCTCGAATGTGACAATTTTATTAATTAATTAATTATTAAAGTGGAAAAATTAATTAAAATTAATAAATTTATAAATATTGATTGTCGATTCGGATGAGCTGCAAGCGTGCAGGCGGAGGGAGAACATTGTTGGTTTGTCTCCGTTACGCCTGATCTGTGCGTTGTAATCTTATATATCATGCCTCTTGTTTCAAATCCAGTTTAACGCCTAGCGCAAGTCCGCAAATCTGCTTTGACAACGGGCCTGCAGTCCCCCCGGTAGAACCAATAGCAATCACAAGAACCCACAAAAACACACAAACCAAACATCAAAGGACAACGGCCGCGTTGAAAAATAACTCCGCTAAGCCCCTGGCGGAGTGAATAATAGTTATTCCACACCAGTGTTCCACCAGCGACGGATGGTCGCGCCATATTTCGGGTTGTTTGCTCAATTTTATCATGTATTACACATTAATTATCTCGTGCAGTGAAGTGTTCAGAAGTCCCATTTTTAAAGTAATCTCGACGTTACCTACATCCGTGTATAACAAAATGAGTTCATAAACTATCCTACGACCATGGTTCCCAGCACAGACAGGTGTAATAAGCATGTAATTATGATAGTAAATACTATATAGGCTCTCCATTAAGACTTTTGTATAATCACAGAGAATTAAGCTTTCACTCGAGTGTTTACACTTGTGATTAATATTCTAATCTATACCCACAGACACGGGCGCATCAGTTCGTTTATGTTCAAACTAGTAGGTGCATTATTGTTTAAATAAGGTCCCGATACAACTGTAATGTTGTTGAATAAGTAGTGTGTACTTCCAACACACGGACCATAGGGGGCTTGTTTATCGGTGATAAAACATAGGGCATTAAAATCAGAGCATTTGGACACATGATCGTCATCGGACCGTTTATTCTCGTCTTTGATTATATTCAGTAGCTCTCGATTACACTTGCGTGTTGAATTTCTAATTAGAGTTTGAGCGCTTGGTACTGGTAGCTCACTTATTGGTGCCGATTTGGTGCAGCCTGGGTGTTGTATGCTGTCTTGGAGCGGCCTTATGTCTGTGGTTCTGGATTGGCTGGATTGTGTTTTCACTGTGCATTATTTTATGTTGTCTAGTGGTGAGTCACGTGAGCTTGCGCGATTCTATGTGTTTAATTATACCATTTACTGCGCTGGATGTTTTTCCGGCATTATTGGTTTATTGAACTTTAGTATCCTCTGCCGGAATGGGTTTTCAGTTTTGACAGCATTATTCCGGGAACTGTGTGCTGAATATTTATGAATTACTAGTGCGACAAGCACTCGTGTTTTTTGCGGGTTCGGCCCTTCCCTGGGTTCGGCTGGGGGTCGCGTTCTACGTTATAAGTATTCCCTAGATGGTTAATTTTTCAGTTTTGTGCCGGTTGCAGTCGATTCCTGACGTTTTTTCTTTGTATATTTTGATCGCATGAGTTAAATATTCAATGAAGCGTGCTACGTACGTGGCATTATATTTAAAAGTTAAGCTCCGATACACTTAATAATAGTTTATTCCACACTGACGGAGATAGGTTTCGTGTACGAGAAAAATTACCACTAGGGTGGCATTATTTTCCTAGAGAGTAAGCCTCCTATTACCACTTGTTAATAATAGTTTATTCCACACACCGGAGCGCCTAGAGTATGATACGGTGGCTATAAACTTATGTGGGTGAGGCATTATTTTTAAAAGTATAAGCTCTAATACACTTGAATAATAGCCCAGTTTTCAGGTTAGTGTCCACACAGTTAACCGTCGTGGCTTGGCAAATCGAGAGTCCCGCCCGGTCAAAATCGGATAGTTCCGTTATTGGTTTGAAAACCGATTAATGGCGGGGCATTAATCTTTTTAAAAGTATATGCTACTGATTTTACACTGTGTCAATACTCTCGGTTTATTCCCACGAGAGTTTTTGTCAGACGGTGTAACTAGAGGCAATTAGGTTCATTCTGAAGGTGACTAAAAATACGGAGCGCATTTATTTTTAAATAAGTTGACACTCCCATATCCTACCTCTGTAATACCTCAAATTGTTTTTGTACTTGTATTACCACACACTAATCGCCGGATTAGGCGCAATGTAGATTTACGTGGTAACAACTCATCCTAGACGAATGGGCATTATTTTTTTTTAAACACACTTAAGATCATCCCGATACCACTTTGTAGATGTGAGCTGTCCATATACTGTGATCTTCGAGGTTGCTACACAGAACACGAGGAGTATAGTTTGCGTAGTATAATACTAATTACCAGGAACGATGGTAATATTTTGAATGACGTGGGTGCCAGCCTTTTGATGTATTTGGTGATAAATAAGATGTATAGCTTGACGACAGAGCAGTGTGTAATAATAGTTGGTATTCCACACACGGGTGCCATATTATAGTTTTCGATGAAAGTTAATGAAGTTGAACTATGTTTTTTTAAACACAATGCTAAGCTCCGGATAACACATTTGTAATAATAGTTTATTCCTAAACTACAATCTCCGGTTTATTCTTGTGCGCTAGTTTCGGTAGTAATGATATGAACTTATTAGATAGGACTTTATTTCTGATATATTTTAAGTAAGCTCACGAATTCTATCTACCTTGTAATAATAGTTGTTATTCTGACACACCGGGTTGGCTACGTTTCCGTAAGAAGATGAGCGTTTAGGGGCATTAACGTTTCTATAATTAAGAGCTACTGATCGCCCATTATCACTTGTAGATTTAATAAGTTTTATTCGCAAAATTACAATCGCCCCCGCGAGAGCAGGCTTAGTTTCGTAAGGTAATAAATACTATAGGTGTGACATTATTTAACAGTAAGCATCGATAGCTATTGTAATAGATAAAGTTGTTATTTCACAGTAACAGGGTACGAAACTCAGAATTTCGAATGTGTAATTCATATAGCGTGGCATATTTAATAGTAAAGCTCGTACTTTTGTAATAATAATTGTATTTCCTACTCACACTGGTGTGTGCATAGGTTTTGTTGTATTGAGCCAAGTGACATACCGATTACGTTAAGGGGCTTTATTTTTTTAACGATTGTGGTAACTACTGGATCTTTACACTCTGTATAAAGGTGAATAGTTTATTTCCACCACACGACGCATAGCTTTCGTGGGAAAACTATAGGAGGGCAATATAATGTTTGTAGAGAATGCATAAGACGCCTCTGACTACACTCTTAAATAATATTATACATTTGAATGTTACCTCCCAGAAACACTGCGTTTGGGGCATGGATAGTATTTTTTTTGTTTTGTGACCAACGACCAGTGGGTAGTGGGTGGTCGGCATTAAAATTGTTTTTCAGAATGAGCAGATAGGCTCCTATGTCCCAAATAGCTAATTAGTATATTTAAAATAGTTTAGATTTCCAGCACACGTACAACTGTTCTTTGTACATGGGCGCATTAGGTTTGTTGCCGTTGAGTAACATATTAGGCGGTGGTATGATGTAATTTTAAAGTAAGCTCCTAGTACTTTCTTTATTAGTGTATTTTGTCTATTTTCCACACCTAGTCTGCTAATGTATTCGGTTTAGTGTAAAACTATACTGGGGCATTGTATTTTTTTTTGAAAGCTAGAATAGCTCTGATACACCTTGTAATAATGAGTTTATTCCACACACCACGTCCTTTATGTGTTTGCGTCGGTTGTAATTAGCTTATGAGTTGAATTGGGATTTTATTTTTATTAAATTGCTCGAAGTGATAGCACTCGTGAGGTAATGGGGAGGAGTGGTTAACTTGGTATGTCCTATTTTACTCGGATAACGGCGGCGCCAGTAAAATAGTTTAGTGGTAAATCTAATAAATTAGGGTGTCTGTGAGAGCTGATTATGTCAATTTTTGTAAATCGAATGAAAGACTGCCGTATGCTATCACTGTAAGTTGAGTTAGTAGGTTAAATTCACCACAAGAAAACCAGGTGTTCCAACACGGGGCGTATAGTTCGTGTACAGAAGACGTAGATGTCGGCATTAGAGTAAAAGCTGCGATCTAACACTTGTGTACATAAGTAGTTATTGACCGTATCCAGACGATAACGGTCATACCGCATAGTTGTCATGGTTAAGAGTACTATACTGGCAGGTATTATAATCCCTGTCATAGTTAAGTCGTACAACTTAGCATGAATTTAATCATTATCTTTGGCTTCACCACAGCGCGGCACTAATTTTCGTAGCGTGAATAAACTAGATGGGGAGCATTATTTTTTACGAAATATAAGGCTCGATAACACTTGTAAATAATAGTTTATTCCAACCAGATTTTTCACAGACAGCGGGCGTATAGTTTCGTAGTAGACTATAGGGGATTATTTTTAAATGAAGTCGAGTAACTTTAATATGATGAGTTTATCACCACAGCGGCGCATATTTCTGTGGTAAAACTAATAGGGAGCATTATTTTTAGGCGGTGGCTACGGCGAACCGGTTTCGGCGAGGAGGGCGCTAGGACTAGCGTTCGCGCGACATCATTCTCACACAGTATCATTGCGACACGACACGCATGAGCGAATGGGACGGCTCTGCTGATTGCCGAGTGTGTGTGTGGTGTGTGTATGTGTGTGTGTGTGTGTGTGTGTGTGTGTGTGTTTGTGTGTGTATTGTGAGAGAGAGAGAGAGAGAGAGAGAGAGAGAGAGAGAGACAGAGGAAGAAAGAGAGAGAGGAGAGAGAGAGAGAGAGGGAATGTGTATGGCGTGTGTGCTAGTCTGCGTGAGAGAGAGAGAGAGAAAGAGAGAGAGAAGAGAGGAGAGAGAGAGAGAGAGAAGAGAGAGGAGAGAGAGAGAGAGAGAGAGAGAGGAGAGAGAGAGAGAGGAGAGAGCGAGTGATGTGTGTGTGTGTGTGTGGGTGTGTGTGTGTGTGTTTGTGTGAAATAGAGAGAGCTGTGCATTGTGTGTGGTGTGAGAGAAGAATAGAGAAGAGAGAGAGAGAGAGAGAGAAAGAGCGAGAGAGAACGGATGAAAGGATAGACGGCAGCAGTACGTATATTTTATATTTACGGCAATCAGCACGCGAGTCGCGCGTTCACTGTGTGAGTGGATGTCCGGATGCGTAGCCTGGAGGCTGCATGGGCGACTGGTTCCGGACGCGTAGCCACTGCGTTATTTTTAAAGTAAGCTACCATCACAGACCCTTGGAGGCTCAAGTTTCAAGAACAGTATAAGACTATATTAAGAGCGAAGCGCCTGTATTATCTGCTTCGCATTAATTATCTGGTACGATTAATTATCTGCTTCGCATTAATTATCTGTATTATCTGATCGTATAGTCTTATACTGTTCTTGAAACTTGAGCCTCCAAGGGCCTGTGCTCCGATGCACTTGTAATAATATTACTTATTCCACACACGGGCACATAATTTCGTGGTAAACTATAGGGGGCATTATTTTTTAAATAAGCTTCGATACACTTGTAATAATAGTTTATTCCACACACGGGCGTATAGTTTTGTCGTAAACTATAGGAGGCATTATTTTTAAAGGGACCGTAGATACAGTACACTTGTAAGAATAGTTTATTTCACGCACGAGAGCATAAATTTTTTGCCAACTCAATTCTGACACGAATATCGTGTGAGTTGTGTTTTGGGGTGCATTTTTTAATGACAAGCCTGGATACACTTGTAATAATATTGTTTATGCTATTCACGAGCGCAATATTAGTTTGGTCACAAGCTCGACTGCTACACGATCTTTGATTTGTTCGAATTTTTTTAATGAAATACAATTATTGCTTCTAGCAGTTAATAACAGATACGTCCATCACCTGGAACATTGAGTCAGGTATGATAGAAAATTATTTTTTTATGCAAAACAGGTTAGTACGCTGATAAGTGCATAGTTTTACTTGTCGCAAACCTACCTAAATGTAAGCATCTGAGTGGGATAGTGATTAAGATTATTGTTTTTTTTTCGAATCACCAGGATTACCAGGTTCACAAGGAGTTAACAAATCTTCACGGGTTACCTGCTCTAGTTGTTGCGAGTCGGACTTTAGCTCAATACGTTAGCTCAATACGTTTCACCATCTGATCAGACCAACTAGGAATATCTAACTTCATTGTTGCTCACAGTCTCTTTCTTCTTATTTCAGGCTTCAGCTCAGTTTGTTTCACCATACAAAAAGACAAACAAGGCACAGCTCATGGCCAATGTACATATCTCCTTCGTGCGAGCAATGCACATGCAGGTGAAAACGTTACACTGATATGCCCTCATCCAATTTTAAATCAATCCAACACAGTATATTCTCATTACATGCAACCCGCTTTTCAAAAGGCCAAAAATTGCTTATTTTAATTTTAGTAAAATCAGATGTAAGATATTAGACTATAATTTTCTTGCAAACCATTCGAACATGCATATCATATGTAGGCTATATAGCCCATGACCATGATTATTATGTTTTTATCAACAGGCATTTAATTATGCCTGTAATATTGAGTAATATTAGACTATAGTTTTCTTGCAAACAATTAATTTGAACATGCATATTATGTGGGCTCTATGACATGTACATTATTTGTTAAACACAGGAATTTATGCCTGTAATATTGAGTTGTCTACACCAGAGCACATGGTTTCATGGCAAAGAATACAAACACAAATATCGTGTAGGCTATGTGACAAGGCGCATAACGACCCTATGTATTATTTTTTTATCAACAAGCATTTATGCCTGTAATATTGACTAATATGAGACTATAGTTTTCTTGCAAACAATTTGAACATGCACATCATGTTACGTAGGCTATATGAACGGGTGTATTAATTTTTATCAACAGGAATTTATGCCTGTAATATTGAATTGTCTACACCAGAGCACATTGTTTTATGGCAAAGAATACAAACATAAATATCTCTTACGTAGATTATGTGACAAGGCGCATTATTTTCTAACAACAGGCATTTATGCCTGTAATATTGAGTAGTAATATTAGACTATAGCTTAAAAATTTGAACATAAATATAATGTAAGCTAATTGACCAGGTGTATTATTTTTTAAACACAGGAATTTATGCCTGTAATATCGAGTTGTCTACACCAGAGCACATGGTTTTATGGCAAAAAATACAATCATAAATATCTCGTACGTAGGTTATAATATGACAAGGCGCATTATTTTCTAACAACAGGAATTTATGCCTGTAATATTAGACTATAGTTTTCTTGCAAACAGTTAGAAAATGTACATCATGTACGTAGGCTATATGTGTAGTATTTTTTATCATCATGCATTATATTAGACTATAGTTTTCTTGCAAACAATTTAAACATGCACATCATGTAGGCTATATATGAACGGGTGTATTATTTTCTAACCACAGGAATTTATGCCTGTAATATTGAATTGTCTACACCAGAGCACATTATTTTATGGCGTGATGAGTATAATATTAGACTATAGTTTTCTTCAAACAATTGGAACGTAAATGTACATCGGCTCTATGACAATTAAGGTGGATTATTTTTTAACAACAGGAATTTGTGCCTGTAATATTGAGTTTTCTATACCAGAGCACATGGATTTATAGAAAGGATATGCTATATACAGCAGCTGCTCTAACATCACATGCCAACGTCATCTTAAACTCACATCATCAAACGTGGAATGGATTTTACGTATAGTAGTATCGCGTGGGCCTTTACCATGCTCGAAACTTTAACGAATGTTTTTTTTTGTACAGAATAACAGCAACCTATGCCATTGTCAGAAACATCGCAAAGTTACGACCAATTTTGTTCCTGAAACCGGCCTCTGGTAATTAAGTAAAATATAGCGAACGCGCAATAACTGTGCGATCAAACACGATGCAGTTCTGAGGTAATCGGATTTCATGACCTATCCACAGAGGTCGCTCTAGCATCGAATAGAATCATAGTGTTGCTTGCAAAGTATCACGTGAAATTTTACCATCCGAACCAATTCAACGAATGTCTTTTGTACAGACGAGACAGGAATAGTTCAATGTTTACAGAAATCGGTGTACATTGCTTTAATTCGCGACAACAACAAGAAGATGCGTACAGACGAAGATAGGCACGAACAGAATCACACGAACAACTCAAACACACAGCGGGTGGCGAGACAGACAGGCGGAGCGACAGACGCAAACGTAGATATACACTGCTCTCTCACTCACATACGTCCACGCACCCGCACACGCACTCACGCACACGCATGCCACACACGTACACACACACACACACACGTTCACACACACGCACGCACGCACGCACGCACGCACGTACGCACGCACACACACACACACACGTAATCACCCCCACAGCCACACACAGACACGCGCGCACACACGCACCCACGCAAACACTCGCCTACACACGCGCACGCACTCACGCAAGCACGCCTACACACACGCACACACACGCACACACACGCACGCACGCACGCACACACACACAACTGAGCACACATACAACACACACATACACACACGTACGCACATACACACGCATGCCAGCACGCACGAACGCTCGCACGCATATACACAGGCAAGAACAGAGCGAAGAGAGAGAGAGAGAGAGAGAGAGAGAGAGAGAGAGAGATAAAAAGAAGTAGAGAAAGCAAAAGAGAGAGAGAGAAAGAGAGAGCGACACACACACACAAACCAGCAAGAGTTATAAAGGCTAAATACGTTACGAATGCACACAAGGAATCGTCATCCGTCACTGGCTGGCAAAAGCTACTGGCTTTCCAAGGACAAAACCGACAAATTGTCAGTAAAAATCTATCAATCATATAAACAGGAATTCTAACGTAGATTACAGTTCATGACCACTAGATTTACATGGCGTCCGTCTCCTCTGTAAAAATAACAAAATCTAGATCCTTACCAGTGGCGGATCCAGAAGTGAATTCTAGGGGGGGGGGCAATCATGCGAGCTCAAGGGCACGAAGCGCCCGAGGGGGAGGGTGTTAGGCTAAAATACCCTTGCCCTGGCAATTCTAGGGGTGGTGGGCGACCGCCCCCTGTGCCCCCTGGATCCCCCACTACTTACAACCTACACTAGGTACACAGGTACTTATCTGTCGGTGATAAGCGGAGTGATCGATTTGCTAATGGACCGTCTCTGTAGTCCTTCACGGATTCTTAAAAATAAAGTAAGAAAAATAGACTTGTGTATGCACACATAGTTAAATCTAGTATTCAGTAGTCTAGTATCTCTATAGTTATCGAGCCATCACTCGGTCATATATTGTGTTATACGTCTGCAACTGATAGCCATAACAAAGTGATATGTTGGTGATATGTTGCAAACGTAGTCTAGCGAAGGTGAGCAGGAGAAAGAGCGAAAAAGACACTGGCACTTGGAACGTTTCAATAGTAAAATGATGGTAAATAAACACGAAATGTATTTACTATATTAACGTTTTTATGTTTCTCTACTCTCTTTCGCCTATTATTGCCGATAATTTCCTGTAAATGCCGTTCGAAAAAGAATAAAGAGAAATAAAGAGAATGCACGCGCGCGCGTGTATGTTATGAAGTCTTAGTGTATTGTGGCGATTTTAGGGAAGGAGACGTACCAGGAATGTATAATATAGACAATATTATACACTCCTGCTATAACCACACTAGGGCCACTACAGTATGATGATTGGCACGGTAAAAGGTACAGATAGTTAACAGCCGCGTGTATACAAGTCGGTGTTTGTGCAAATCACACACGCAAGCATGCACGCACACACATAAACACACAAATACGTACACACACCCACACGCACGCGCGCGCGCACGCACGCACGCACACACACACACACACACACACACACACACACACGCACACACACACACACACACACACACGCACACACACGCACACACACGCGCAGGGACCATCAATATCTCCTTCGTGGCGAGCAATGCACATGCAGGTGAAACGTTACAACTGATATGCCTCATCATTTTAAATCAATCCAACACAGTATATTCTCATTACGATGCAACGCCGCTTTTCAAAAGCCAAAAATGTGCTTATTTTAATTTTAGTTAAAATCAGATGTACGATATTAGAGCTATAATTTCTTGCAAATCGAGATTCGAACATGCGCATTCATATGTAGGCTATATTAGCGTGGTTTATGACCATGATGTATTATGTTTTTATCAACAGGCATTTATTTTATGGCCCTGTAATATTGAGTATATTAGAGTGCTATTAGTTTTCTTTGCAACCAATTAATCTTGACAGCTGCATATTATGTGGGCTCTATGACTTGTAGCATTCATTTGTTAAATTCCACAGGGAATTTATGGCCTGTAATAGTTGAGTTGTCTGACACCAGAGCACAAGTGGTTCATGGCAAAAGAATACAACACAGAATATCGTGTAGTGCTGATGGTGACCAAGGCGCATACCGGACGCCTATTGTAGATTATTTTTTTATCAACAACCGGAGCATTTATGCCTGTATATTGACGTAATATAGACCTATCACCCGTTCCTTTTCTTGCTAAACAATTTGAACATCGCAATCATGTTACGTAGGCTATGCAACGGGTGTATTAATTTCTTATCAACAGGAATTTCTGGGCCTGTAATTTGAAATTTGTCTACACCAGACGACATTGTTTATGGGCAAGAATCACAACATAAATATCCTTAACGTAGATTATGTGAGAGGCGCATTTTTTCCTAACACGCAGGCATTTATCCTGTAATAATTGAGCTAGTAATATTAGGACTACTAGCCTTATAAGAATTTGAACATAAATATAATGTAAGCTCAATTGACGCAGGTGTATTATTTTTTAAAGACAGGACATTTATGCCTGTAATACGAGTTGTCTGACCCAGAGCACATGGTTTTATTGGCGCAAAAAATACAATCATAATATATCTTCGTAGTATGGGGTTATACCATATGAAAGGCGCATTATTTTCTAACAACAGAATTGGTATGCCCTGTCAATATTAGAGCTATAGTTTCTTGCAACAGTTAGAAAAATGGTACATCACTGTCCGTAGACTATATGTGTAGTATTTTTTATCACGATGCATTATATTAGGGAATCATATAGTTTTCTTGCAAACTAATTTAAAGCCATGCAGATGATGTAGGCTATAGGTATGAACGGGGTGTTTACTTTTGCTAACACAGGAATTAATGCCTGTAATATTGAATTGCTCTATCACCTAGAGCACATTATTTTATGGCGTGATGAGTATAATAGTATGAGACTGATCACCGTGTTTTCTTCAAAACATTGGACGATTACAGACCGCTCTATGACGATTAAGGGTGGATTATGTTTTTACCAACAGGATTTGTGCCTGTAATATTGAGTTTTCGGATACCCCCCTGAGCACATGGATTATATAGAAGGATATTGCTATATACACGCCAGCTGCTGCTCACTCAGCATGCCAACGTCATCTAAACCTCGGACATCATCGCAACGGGAGGGTGGATTTTACGTCATAGTGGTATCGGGGGCGTGGGCCTTTACCGATGTCGACTTTACCACCGAATCTTTTTTCCTTGTACAGAACTACACACACGCAGCCTATGCATTAGTCAGAAACATCGCAAAAGTTACGACCCGACGAATTTCTGTTTCTGAAACCGGCTCTGGTAATTAAGTAATATATAGGGCGAACGGGCGCAATAACTGTCGGCGATCAAACACGATGAGTCCCTCTCGCAGCGCTCACTCGGATTTCATGGAGATCGTATCCGGCAGAGGTCGCTCTAGCAATCGAATAGGAATCCATAGGTGTTGCTTGGCAAAGGTATCACGCGTGAAATTGTTACCGGATCCGAACAATTTTCAACGAATGTCTTTTGTACAGACGAGACAGGAATAGTTCAATGTTTTACAAAAATCGGTGTACATTGCTGTCGCAGGACAACAACAAGAAGATGCGTACCAGAGAAGAATAAGCCGCGCAACAGAATCACACGAAAACAACTCAAACACACAGCGGGGTGGCGAGACAGACAGGCGGGAGCTGACAGACGCAAACCGGTAGATATCGCACTCTCTGCTCAACTCACATAACGTCCCGCACGGACCGCACGAGCGCTTGCCACGCACCCGCATGCCACACACGTAACACACACGAAGACGACCATCACGTTCACACACGACGCACAGCGACGCACGCACGCACTGCACGTACGCACGCAGCACACAGGCACACACACGTAATCACCGACCCACAGCCACACATCAGACACGCGCGCACACACGGCCACGCCACGCAAACACTGCGCCTATCACACTGCGCGCGGCACTCGACGCAAGGCACGCTCTATATCACGCACACACATGACGACACACGCACTCGCCGACCACCCCCCGCCCCCAAACACCAACCAACACGAACGACACCCAGCACCCCGCACACCCGCCCATAAAAAACTCGCCAGACACCCTCAAACGAAACATTAAGGATTAGTGGGGCACAATCTGGTGTCAGAAATAAAAAAAGAAAAAAACAAAAAACACAAGCCAGAACAATACAAAAAAATAAACAAAAAAAAACAAGATAAAGGAAAAAAAAAACAAACAAATAAAAAAAAAAAGAAAGAACACAAGGAAAAACTAAAAAAAAAAAACAAAAAAAACAAAAAAAAAACAAAAAAAAACACAAAAAGGCACGCCGCACGACCACCCCCCCTGCTCGCCCCCCTCCCCCCCACAAAAAAAAAAACCCCTCCCCCAAGAAAACAAAACCCGTCCAGCCCCTCCCCCATGCCTAGCCCGCCCGCGCCACGCTGCGCCGCCTCTCCCCCCGGCCCGCCCGCGCGCCGCGCCGCGCGCGACGCGCGCAGCGCGCGCGCGACGCTGCAGACGACGACTCCCCCGCCGATCGCAAGCCGCCCCGCGCGCGGCGCCCCGCGCGCGCCCACCCCCTGCCCCGCCGCCGCGTCTCCCGCTCCCTCCGTTCCGCCGCCCACCCCGGCCTCGTTCCTCCGTCCTGGCGTGGCCCCCGCTCCTCAGGACTTTCGCCGAGCACCCCCCCAACAGCCACCTTGTCCGATCCCCCTGCTCATCCCTCCTCTCCCCCTGGCCTTCTCCCGTTCGCTTCGCCGTTTCTGCCGCCCTCGCTTTCCCTGGGCGCTCCGTCTCTCTGTCCCCTCCCCTCTCGCTCCTTCCCGTCGCGGCTCCCGCCGTGCTTCTCGGGGGGGGGGGGGGGGCCCTCCTGCGCGCTTCCCGGCCCGCCGCGCCGCGGGGCGGGTGTTCGGCTCCCTCCCCCTTGGCCCTGGCCTTCTCGGGGTGGTGTGGCGCCCGCCCCCTGTGGCCCCTGGCTTCCCCCCCTCCTTCACCCCTCCCCTCGGTCGCCCCGGTCCTTCCTCTGTCGTGCTCCGGCGGCGTGCTCGCTTTTGCTCCTGCTCCGTCTCCTGTCGTCCTTCCCGGCATGTCTTCGCCTCCCAGTCCGCCCCTCGCCTTGTGTCTGCCCCCTCGTTCTCCATCTCGTCTTAAACCGTCGTCTCGTCTCTTCTCGTTCTGGCGGCCCTCCCTCGGTCCTCTCTTGTGTTCTCCGTCTGCCCCTGTCTCGCGCTCCCCCGTTGCTCTGTTGTGCTCTGTTGCCCGTCGTCTCGCGCCGGTGCGGCCCGGCGACGCGGCCCCGCCCTTGGCCTTGGCCCGTTTCCCTCGTCCCCTGCGGTCCCTCCCCCGCCTGTCTTTCCTCTCTTCCCGTTTTTTCTGTTTCTCTCCTCTCTTTCGCCTCTTCTTGCCGCTCATTTCCTGTCCCTGCCGTTCGCCCCCGCCTCCCGCGCCCTCCCGCGTCCTGCCCGCGCGCCGCGTGTCTGTTCTGCCGTCTTCCGTGTCCTTGTGGCGCTCTTTTCGTGCCCCGCCCCGGCGCCTTTCCGCGGCTGTCTCCTCGCCCCTCTTCTCGCCCTCCCTGCTCTCCCCCCCCTCGGGCCCCTCCGTCTGCTGCTTGCGCCGGTCCCCGGTCCTCGCGCTCGTTCCCCGCCGCGTGTACTCCCGGTCGGGTTTGTGCCCCTCCCCGCCCGCCTGCCCGCCCCCCCTCCCCCCCCCCTCCGCTACCCCAACCCCCACAAAAACACCCCGCCCCAGCCCGCCGCCCGCCCGCCCACGCCCAAGCCGCCCACACGAACCAGCCGCCACACCCCCATAAAAACAACATAACACAAAAAAACCCCCCCGAATCCAATCTAGTAAAAACAAAATAAATACATCACGCGCAGGACCTCTCCGGCCATCGCGGCTCGGGTCGCGGCTTCCGTTGGCTCCGGTTCATCGTCCCCCCGCCCACGCCCCGCCCCCCCCCCCCCCCCCCCCCCCCCCCCCGCCCCACCCCCGCCCGCCCGCCGTGCTTTCGTCAGCCTGCCCGCCCGCCCCGCCCCCCCCCCCCCCCCTCCCCCCCCGCCCCGCCTCCCTGCCCGTCGCGCCCGCCCGCGCCGGCCCCGCCCGCCCTGCCGCGCCCGCCCGCCCCCCCCTTCCCTCTCTCTCTCTCTCTCTCTTCTCTCTCTCCTTGCCCTCCCTGCCTTGCTGCGCTCGCTGCCCGCCGCCTGCCGTCTGGGTTTGCCGCCGCTTCTCTTCTCGCTCGCGGCTCCCCGGCGTTCCCCGGCCCTCAGTGCGTTCCTCCTCCGTTGGTGCGCCGCTTGGTTCCCGGCCCCTCCCCCCCCACCTCGCCCTCTCTCTCTCCTTCCTGCCTCCCTCCCTGCCTCCATCTCCCTCCCCTTCACTGCCTTGCCCTCCTCTTCCCCTCGCCCCGGCCTCCCATCCCCTGCCCTCCCTCGGCCTCTCCTTGCCTCCCTGTCCTGGCCCTCCCTGCCCTGCCCTGCCCTGCCTCCCCTTCCCTCCGACCACCGTCCCCTCCTCCGCCTTCCCCCGCTCCCCGCCCTCTCCTATCCCCCCCCCCGTCATCGGTCCCCCCTTCTCCTCCTCCCTCTTCCCGCGGTCGGTCCGGGCCCGCGTGTGTTTCCCGACCTCCTCGTTGCCGTTCCCTCCCGGCGTGTGGCCCTTTCTCCTCTTTTACCGTGGCTCCTTGTCCCCTCCTTCCTCCCCGGTCTCTGGCTCCCTGCGTCTGTTTGTGCCTCCCGCTCTCTTGCCGCCCCCTCTTCCGCGCTCTGTTGGCTCTGCTGTCTTCCCCCCTCCCGCCGGTCTGTTCTCTTCTTTTTGCCCCGGTTTGTTCTCTTGCGCCCTCCCCCCTCCTGTCCTCTTGCTTCTCTGCCCGCTCGCTCGGCCCCGCCCTCCTCTTTCCGGCCTTGCCCCCTCCAGTCCCCCCTCAGGGCCTCTCCCTCTCTCGTCTCTCTCTCCTCTCTCCCTTCTCCGTGTTTGTCCGGTCTCGCGGCCGGTCTTGGCCTCGCGCCCGGCCCCGCGCCCGTTTTTCCTTGGTCTGCGTTCGTCTTTTGGCCCTCGGCGTGCCCTGCCTCGGCCTCGGCGTCTCGCCTCGCGCCCTCCGGCCTCGCGTCTCGGGTCGCGGCCGGCTGCGCGGCCCCGTCCTCCATCGTGCGCCCCTGCCCTCTTGTCCCCCGCCGTTTCCCCGCCTTTCCTCCACCCCTCGTTTTTCTCGCTCCCCGGCCTCCTCTTGTCCCGTTTTCCCTGGGCTCGCTGCCCTCTTCTTGTCCTTTGGTTTGCTCTGCCTGTCCCTTCCTCCTGTTGCGCTTTTCCTCCCCGGTCCGGCCGGTCCTCGCCTCTCTCCTTTGGTTCCCCGCCGTGTACTTCTCGTCCCCCCCCCATGGCTCGTTCCTTTGCCCCCTTTCTGTCCTGCCTCGTGTCTCTGTGTTTTCCGGCTGCCCTCTCCCCTTTCGCTGCTTCCGCTGGCCCTGTTGTGCTTTTTTGCTTCTTTTTCCTCTTTTTCCCTTTTCTTCGCCGCTTTTTTCCCTTTTTCGCGCTTTTTTCTCTTTTTTTTCCTCCCCCCTGGCCCTCGGCCTCGGCCTCGGGTGGTGTGGCCGTCTTGCCTCTGCCTCGGCCTCGGGTGGCGCGGGCCTCGGACCTCGGCCTCGCGGCTTCCCGTCCGGGCGTCGGCCCGTCGGCCGCTTGGCCTCGGGGGGTGCGGCCTCGGCCTCTCCCTCGGGGGTGCGGCCTCGCCTCCCCCCGGCTTCTCTCCTCTCTCTCTCTCTCCTCTTTCTGCTCTCCGGCGTTTGGCTTGGGGTTTTCCCCCGCCGATGTTCTCCCCTGGCCCCTCTGGCCCTTCTTTGCAGCCTCCTCGGCGTCGGTTTCTCTCCTTTCTCTGTTGCCTTCTTCCTTCTTCTTCTTTTTTGGTCGTTTCTTCTTTGTCTTCGTGTCTTCTTTTCTGCTGCGCTCTCCCTCTTTTTGTTGGCTCTCCCCGCGCGGTCTCTTTTCTTTCGCTGTTTTCGGGCTGGCCTGCCCCCCGCTGGTATCGCTGTTTTGTGCGGGCCCGTGCTCTGTTTCGCTGTATTCTCTCTCCCTCCCGCGTCCTCCCTCGGCGCTCTCTCTTCTGTCCTCTTGCTCTCCCTTCCTCTCTCCGTGGCGCGCGGCCCTCGCGCTGTCCGGGTGCTTGCCCCCGCCCCCCCGCCGCGCGGCCCTTGGCATCCGGTCTCGGTGGGCCTCTTGGCGCGCTGCTTGCGCGCCCCGTGCCTCTTGGCCGCTTGGCTTTTTCCGCTGCCGGCGTGGTCGTATCGTTTCCCTGTCTCTCCTCTCGCCTTCCTCTTCGCACGCCCGCTCTTTCTTCTGTGTGGCGCCCCGCGCTGCCTTATCCGCGAGTGCCCCCCTTGCTCTCTGTCGCGTTTCGTTTGCCCTGTCCGCCGGCTCCCCTTCCCTCCGTGAGCTGTTTCGGGGCGGGGGGTCCCGTGCTTTTTGGCCTGTGGGCCCTCCGGTCCCTCTGCCTCTTGTCGCTTGCGCTCGCGCGGTTCCCCTGTTGTGTGCGGCCCCCTCCCCCCGCTCCTTCCCCCTCGTTTCCGCTTTTGCTGTGCCGGCCACCGTTCTCTCTTTCCTTCCCTCACCGCTGCCCCCTGCCTCCCTCTGCGGCCCTTCGGGGCTCTTGTCCCCTCTCTTGCCCGCTTCCGCATCTCCTCTTTTCCCGCTTTTCCACGACTTTTCCCCCTTGTCCTCTCCCCTGCCTGGCCTCGTTCCCCCCGCCGGGTCCCGCTTCGCCCCGCCGGCGTTTCTCCCGTCTCCGTGGGCCCCTGTTCGTTCGTTGCTGGTCTGCGACCCCCCTCTCCCTGTCTCCGCTCCTCTCGAGTCCTGTTTCCCTTTCTCTTGTTTTACCGTCCTGGGTTGGTGCCGCCCACCCGCCTCCTTCTCCCTTTCCGCCTCTCGCGCCCCGTGCCTCCCTCTTTTATTTGTTGCCCGCTGCCTCGTGTTCCTCTCTGCCTCGGTCTTTTGTCCCTCTCGTCCGCCCCGGCCTCGCCTCGTCTCTTCCTTCTGCTTCTTGCTTCCCGCCGGTTCCGATCTTGCTTCGGCACGGCGTCCCTCTTGCCGTTCCTTTCCTGGGTGCCTTGGGGTACGGGTCGGCTCGGGTCGGGTCTCTCTCTCCCCTGGGGTCTCGTCCTCTCGCGGCCGCCCCCCGTGATTTTTGCCCGTCTTTCCGCTGCCCTTCCCCTTCGCCCCTCCTTCCCCCCTCCCCTCCTTTCCGCTCTCTCGTCTTCCCCCTACTTCCCAACCACCTCGGCCCCCCCTCCGCTGCCCCCCTTCCCTTCCCTTCCCTCCCTTCCTTTCGCCTTTCCTTCTCCTTTCCTTTCCCTTCGTTCCCCCTCGCCTCCCTTCCTTCTTGTGGCCCCGCTGTGCGGCGCCGCTCCGCGCCCTTTTTCGTCGCCTGTTTACCTCGCCCCCGGCCGTGCCCCTCGCCCCTTCTCCTCCCGCTGCTGCCCGACGCTGTCCCTCGCACTGCTTTTTCTCGTTTTGTCCGGCCCGGCTCTCTCCTGTCCCCTCGCAGGGGCCCCGTTGTCCGCCCCCTTCGTACTTCCCATTCGTCCTTTCCCTTCCACTTTTTCTCGTTCGCCCGTCGTCCGCCCCGCTGCGCCGTTTCCCTGCCGCCCCCTCGTCGCCGCTTTCCTCGTCCGCCTCCGCCACCGTGCTGTCGCCGGTCTCCGCGCCCCTGTTCGTGTTCCGCCTCCTGTTTTCCGCCTCCTTTTGTTTTCTGCCCCCGGGGGTCCCGGTCCCCTCTGCGCGCTCTCCTCCGGCATGCGCCCTTTCCGCCGCTTCTTTTTTGCGGTTCCTGTTCCGGTCTCTCCTCGGGCGGGCCGTCTTTTTTCTCGTCTCTCTGTGTCCGTCCTTGCCGTTTTTGTTGCGCCTTTTCTCCCCCCGTCTGCCGCCTCTCCCTTAGCAGCCCCCCCGCTCGCTCGCGTCCATCGCCGCACCTCCACTGCCTGCCCGCCCGAAGCTCCCTCTCAGCCATTCGCCGCGTTCCCATCTCCCCGCCTCTTTCGTTCTTGTCGCGTTCGCTGAGCAACTAAGGCGCCCACCCCCGAAAGCACACACACACAACACAGACCACAACACACACACACACACACAACACACTACACACAGCACCAGTTCACACACAAACCACACGCACACACACACACACACACACCCCACACACACACCACACACATACACACACAGCATATATACATATATAATAACTATATGATATCTCAGATGCGGCACTAGTGACAGTCCTATACGGATGCAGCTATACGCGCGCCTGATCTGTTTAACGTCTTTTCCGAAATCATTACGCCGCGGCGCGGAAGATTGATGGCATCGAGGTGTTTTCAGCCATAGCTCACTCTCATCATATGTATGTATGTATGTATATATATATATATATATATATATATATATATATATATCATATAAATGTGTGTGTGTCGCTGTGTGTGTGTGTGTGTGTGTCGTGTGTGTGTGTGTGTGGGGGGTTGGGGGTTGTTTTTCTGTGGGTGCTGTTGTGTGTGTGTGTGTGTGTGTGTGTTTGTGGTGTGTGTGTGTGTGTTGTGGTGTGTGTGCGTGTGTGTGTGTGTGTGTATGTGGTATGTGATCGTGATTGTATGTATGTATGTATGTATTATGACACATATTGTGTGATTGGCGTGAATTATCTAGGCAGCACTGCTAATTAATAACCATGGTGACCTTTGCGTACAGCAAATTGCAACATCTCAACCTCGGCCTCTGCTTCCGAGAAAAGTTGCCCGAAGTGTTAGCGCCAATGGGAATAACTTAGTGCATATGGACGAGGCGTTCCTACTTTAATTCCAACACAGGCACGCAATGCTGGCAGAATGATGCTGCCTTATTATTAACACGCTTAGCTAGAACAGCCATTAACTTATGTAATCCCACCATACATTTCTCTCTCCTCGCTTACGCTGCTACATACAACCATCCCACATACATCGGATCTATATATATATACTATATATATTATATTATTATTATATTCATAGAGAAGAGGCAGAGAGATTAGAGAGAGAGAGGGGGGGGGACAAGTGGGGCGTGTGAAGAGAAAGATAGATAGTTAGATTAAAGACGCGATAAAGTTAGATAGATAGAGAGAGAGACACAGGAGAGGAGAAAGAGAGAGATGAGAGAGAGAGAGAGAGAGAGAGAGAGAGAGAGAGGAGAGACAGAGAGGAGAGAGAGAGAGAGCACGAGAGAGAGAGAGAGAGAGAGACAGAGAAAGAGAAAGAGAGAAGAGCGAGAGAGAGAGAGAGAGAGAGGGAGAGAGAAAAAAAAAAGCGAGAAAAAAGAGAGAGAGAGACAGAGAAGAAAAGAGAGAGAGAGAGAGACAAGAGAGAGATATAGAGAGCGATATTTCAGCAAGCAGAGGCAAACGACAGGTAGAGAAGAGATGGTGGCAAATTGAAGAGACGAGAAAGAGAGCGATAGAGAGAGATATGGGATAGAGCGCGAGAGACGGTGAGCGAGAGCGAGAGAGGGGGAGAACGCGAGCGAGAGAGAGAGAGGAGAGAGAGAGAGAGAGTGAGAGGGAAGAGAGAGAGAGAGAGGAGAGAGAGAGAGAGAGAGAGAGAGAGAGAGAGAGAAAGAGTGGGGGAAGGGGAGTGTGGAGAAATGCGGCAATCATACTTAAGAATAAAACATTGGCTTGTGTTCATATATAAAAGGCGTTTATTCTTGACGGAAATATATACAGCAGCATTTATATCTGCAATACTATCTCATCCTCGGCTTCATCTCAGCTCCACATTAGTTCTTCTCAACCCAAGCATGGCAGTTTGGCCAAACTGGAAAACTGAAGTTTCTAATCCAAAGCGACACAAGTTTTACCGCTAGTGTTTATTTGCCTGCGTGCATGATCATTATATGATTGTACTCGCTAACCGTAATCGCAATTTTCGCGTAAATAATTCCCCTCCGATTTTGCGAAACTACTACATAGCAAAGCAATATTTGAAGTGAAGGGAAATTTTCAGCATGATTTAGCGTGATAATTAATATGCGCACTGTCGCGACGGCCGCATCGGCAGAATGATGCTGCTGAATCACCGTAGTCATTAACTACTATATATATTAACTACACAACTCCTAATCAATTCTCAGTATAGACCACGGTAAAATTAATTATAGTTCCTCCTAGGCGGTCAGCTTGAGTTTTCCTAGTTAACGGCTAACAGATAGAAGATAGATAGATAGATAGATAGATAGATAGATAGGTAGATAGATAGATAGATAGATAGATAGATAGATATAGATAGGAGCTTAGCTAGGC
>NW_014577384.1:42912-45412 GCF_000485595.1 Priapulus caudatus
TGCTATATATATATATATATAATATAGTTATATATTTATAACTGTACTAACATGACTTGATCGCTGCTGCCAGCAGACATGCAGTCCGGGTTTGCAGAAGATTATATTATACTAGCGGGATAACCGGCGTTGCCGCGAAAAATCAGTGGCGTTACTCAGTTGGTGACCGCTGGTTTAAAGGAAAATACCCAAAAAAATCGAACTATCTATCTATCCATGCATCCATCCATGCATCCATCATCCATCCCATTCATGGCCATTCCATCCTATCCCATCGCACCGCATCCCATCCCATGCCATCCCATCCCATCTCATGCCATCCCATGCCATGCCATGCCATGCCATGCCATGCCATTCCATGCCATTCCCAAACAGTAAAAAATAATAAGAAATCAAAGATAAAAGACATTAATATAAAAAAATAAAAAGTAATAGGTAAAAAATTAAAAATAATACATATTAAAGAGGTAGGTAAAGGGAAAGAGTATGTTTACAATAAATCGGTTGCCGTTACACTACAGGCGTGTGCTTTCTCCTATTTATAAGTGGCTCCTTGTCAAATCCTTATACCAAAGGTATAGGCTCATGCGTATGTTTGTGCATACCAGATATCTGCAGAAACAAATTCACATCTGTTGCTATGATGTATTAAAAAATAAACAAGGTCTGTTATCTTCTTTTTGAACAGGTTTGTTATATTGCGCACTCCACACTAATGTAATCTTGATTATATGAACCGATAGACGGCGCAACGACCTCATATTTGACGGCATATGCACCCTAACCCATAAGAACTATAAATATATATATATATATACATATATATATATATATCAGTGTTGTAGGTCTCGAGGCGGTCCTTGGCCTCGAGACCGGCCTCGAGACCGTTTTCCTTGGTCTCGGTCTCGTCTTGGCCTCGGGTGCAATAACTCGGACTCGGACTCGCGGACTCGAGCCTCCGGACTCGAGTACTGCGGGTCGAGGCCGGCTGCCGAGGCCACTAAATATATAGTACACACTGTACATATATGTAACACAGCAGTTTACAAGAATTTAAAACTAAACTCTAGGTTTTCTAGATACACGGGCCTAATCTTGTAACGTTTTCAATGGCTCGATCAATATTCTTGTCCCTTTGGTTTGAATATGCTGTCACTTCATCACCTTTGCGCTTTTCTACCACGGTACGAAGGTCTAGCACTTCATTTGGTTCAACAAGCCGCTGTCATTCTCGTAAAACACAAATGGATCGTTCTTTGACACTTTCGTATGACTCGTGTCTCTGTTTTTCGGCTGACTATACAGTCAGTATACTGACATGTCTACGATGCACTGTTGTGATTTTTTCCGATTTTCCGATTTTTTCCCTTTTTCCCGATTTTCCCTTTTTCCGATTTTTTCCTTTTTTTTAATCAAAACTGGACTCGGACTCGCCTCGGTGGTGTGGACTCTGACTCTGACTCGGACTCGGGTGGCGCGGACTCGGACTCGGACTCGGACTCGGGGATGTGCGGACTCGGACTTGGACTCGGGGGGCGGGGGTGCGGATCGCGACTCTAACTCGGGGGGTGCGACTCGACTACAACACGGATATATATATATATATATAATATATATATATCATATTATATATATATATACTATATATATATATATATATATATAATATTTATGATATCAGGAGTTTGGCTTGGGTTTCACAAACAGAAGATTTATAAAACTGGCAAATCTGAAATTATTTGCATAATACTAGGAGTAGGTTTCTATGAATTTATCATGTGAATTCTTCATTCTTCTTTTTTTTTGTAGTTTTTTTTGTATTCGTGTATTTATTTTATGATGAGATTAAAATATTTTTGTTGCTATCAGAGCGCGGTATATTTTTATTTCGATGTTTCGCTGGAATGAACCACGATGGTATGATGTTTTGTCGGACCAGTGATATGTACTGTTTATATATAAATCAAGAGTACATATAGAGATCTCTATTATGTACTCTTGATATAAATTAATTATCCGTGGATGAGAGACACTAGAGACTGTAGCGGTGCTCGCCACAGACCACACGACGAGCGGAACTGGAACTACGGTATAGGTGGGGAATCTGGCGCGATAGCTTGCGAGCAAAGTGAATATTGCAATGGATTTTTTTACCATGCACAGACGTGTAGTATAGTTTCAATGTAATACTATCGCATTCATATTAGAAGCAAGATCTTATTCTGTGTGCGCAACGACTGCATTATCAGAGCGGGAAAAACTTGATATATGTAGCGTTCGTTTGCACTGTCCAGCAGGCTCACATTCACAATAACAGCCACTGTTTTGTTTAGGGGAGGGGTACGTCTTTTGCATGTGGGCATACGGTACATACTGACTCTGTAGATTGCGCTACGGGTAAAATGTTGTGTTGCGCACAATACAAAAGATAATTAAAAATTTTACGATTTCTCTGTGAAGGCCAAAGTTATCTATTTCATTCACTCACCTGACCCGAATT
>NW_014577384.1:50412-51978 GCF_000485595.1 Priapulus caudatus
TACCATAGCAGCTATATACATATATAAATATTTATGATTTATGATATCAGGAGTTTGCTTGGGGTTTCACAAACAGAAGATTTATAAACTGGCAAATCTGAAATTATTTGCAGAATACCTAGGAGTAGGTTTCTATAATTTATCATGTTGAATTCTTCATTCTTCTTCTTTTTTTTGTAGTTCTTATTTGTCTTCGTGTATTTATTTTATGATGAGATATAAATATTTTTGTTGCTATCAGAGCGCGGTATATTTTTATTTCGATGTTTCGCTGGAATGAACCACGAGGGGTATGATGTTTTGTCGGGACCAGTGATATGTACTGTTTATATATAAATCAAGAGTACATAATAGAGATCTCTATTATGTACTCTTGATATAAATTAATATATCCGTGGATGAGAGCACTAGAGACTGTACGGTGCTGCCACAACCACACGACGAGCGGAACTGGAACTACGGTATAGGTGGGAATCTTGGCGCGATGCTTGCGAGCAAAGTGAATATTGCAGATTGGATTTTTACCATGCACACGTGTAGTATAGTTTCAATGTAATACTATCGCATTCATATTAGAAGCAAGATCTTATTCTGTGTGCGCAACGACTGCATTATCAGAGCGTGAAAAACTTGATATATGTAGCGTTCGTTTGCACTGTCAGCAGGCTCACATTCAATAAGTGAGATGTTTAGGGGAGGGGGTACGTCTTTTGCATGTGGGCATACGGTACATACTGACCTCTGGTAGATTGCGCTACGAGGTTAAAATGTTGTGTGCGCACAATACAAAAGATAATTAAAAATATTTACGATTTCTCTGTGAAGGCCCAAAGTTATCTATTTCATTCACTCACCTGACCGAATGACTACAATATGCGGAAATTCGGGGATATTGTACACTATATTGCACCTTATAATATACACTATTTTACCCTTTTACCCTTTTACACCTTGTAATTACTAAAATGAAGGACTACGTTAAACCCGCACCGTCAGATTAGCAAAGCGGAGTTATAACGTCTACGTGCGGACAATGTTCGTTCGTGCTGGTCTGAGAACAAAATATACATGTATACCGCTACTATACGTACATGTACATTTATATTGTTTTCAAGTCCTGGTTGGTGACGAACAAAAGACTAATTATAATCTTACGCATCGAGCAAACGTGCATAACTATTTTATTTGTTGAACGATGAATAGTGTTACTATATGAATAGGTATTTTGTCCATGATAGAAGAACCGGAATAGAATCGTATATTAACTTTGCTTCTGCTTACCAGACCGTTCCGCTTGCTTCGCAGCGTCACCATCCCGTTACTTCACTGGGTGACTGGGGTAGGGTCCATAGGGTAGGGTCCCTATATACACTGGGGTATCGTCCTCTAGCGGCAGCAAACGTAGTTTTTACAAGTATTTAACTCGTATTTTATTTTTGCCGCTCATGCATATTATATATAACCATATGCACATTACCAATAGCACTAAATACACCCATAAACTCCTTTCCGATATCATCGTATTCAAACTAATTAAAAACAAAAATCGGCAAAAATCAGCTGAAC
>NW_014577384.1:60112-64617 GCF_000485595.1 Priapulus caudatus
TCATTGCAGTTCGAAAGGCGATGAATTTCCAGGTTTTCGTCGTCCGGTGACCGAGTGGAGAGTGGACGTAGTGTCACGGATTCATCAAAAAATGGTGACTGGCATTGCACGATAAACTTTTTTTTCACGGTGACCTTGCAACGTGTTGAAGTGTTAGCAAAAGATTTTTAACCGAAAAAACCGACCCGCTTAATGTATCACGGTGGGAAATCAGCCAATGAGCGCTGGAATTAACAGGGCAAGAATGAGATCGTTTTGCAGTGTACCCGTGTGCTTGAATTATTTATTTCTCAATAGAAAGTGTTAGAACTCTTTGCAACTGTTAATTTCATACTCTAGAATCATTGCTGAATCCGACAGTGTGAATGGCTTGTCCGGTGTCACGTGTACACTGCTGGGCCTATGGGATTATGGTCCTATGGGACTATGGGCCTATGGTCTATGGGCATGGACTATGGACTGTGGGCATAATGAAGTATGGGGTGGCCGGGGAATTTTCAAATGCGTAAAGTCACATTACAAAGTGACCATTTCATGTGTGTGCTGGAAAAGCTTGTTTACAGAAAAGAATATGGAATAATTTTTGATTTAGCAACATAATAATATGGTGTCACTTGCGACATCAATTCAAAGAATGGCATTGTGATTTCTCAAAAAAACCTGCTGATTTGTGGGTATTATAAAAGTTATGTATGGGAACTACGCCAATGGGAAATTTTAACTGCGGTTGTATAAGCAAATGCGTTATTTGTTGATGCGTTATTTGTTGATGCGATTTATCTTCATATATCTCAAAATCGTCTGCTTAACTTAATTTTTTCGTATGTATGGCTGCCAGTGAGAAATTATTTCCCACCATTAAACTTCATCGCAGCCTGCCTGCCTGCCTGCCTGCCACTTATCGGTATTACGTGCACGAGCCGAGCACGGAGACACTGTGTAGCATCAGAGCGCACAAGACGGATGGCCCAGTGTCCCCTCACAAACACACGTGCACGCACGCACGCACGCACGCACGCACGAACGCATGCACGCACGCACACACACACACACACACACACACACACACACACACACACACACACACACAAGATTGCACGGACGCACGCGGCACACCACCCGCGCACACACGCACACGCACAAGCGCCCCATGCACGCACACGGCCGGGCCCGGCGGTGGACGCACACGCACACGGCACACAGACACACACACACACACACCACGCACACTGGCACGATCGCACACGCACCCGCACGACGCACAACGGGGGCGAGCACACGGGGCGTGCCGGCGCCGTGGCATCACGCACCCCGCACACGCACGACGCACACACAAACACCACTAGCACACACACACACACACAGAAACTCTCGCTCTCTCCTTATAACGGTGTGACGCTTTATCCGGCATAACTCGTGATATATCTCTAGCTCTCTCGCGTGTTGCTGCGATATACGTGAGAGTGTATAGTGTGACACACAACCGCAATCTTCATCACTCCCCAGCTCGCATGTGTAAGCGAGGGCTTTGTCCCTCCCTTTACAGCAGCTGAGGTATACACTGTGTCGGCCGACGTGCGCGATATTCATGTGAAAGAGAGCGCGAGAAGGTTGGGGTGCGGAGAGGGGTGAGTGGATCTGGTAAGAAATGAAGTGAGATAACAGATGAAAAATAATGAACGAGCGAGAAATTGGAAGGCAATAAAGAGAGAAGGACAGACAGAGAGAAAGAGAGAGAGAGAGAGAGAGAGAAAGCAAGAAAGAGATAGAGAGAGAGAGAGAGAGAGAGAGAGAGAGAGAGAGAGAGAAAGAGAGAGAGAGATAGAGAGAGAGGGTGTGGGATAGTAAATAAGGGTGATGGTGAGAGAGAGAGAGAGAGAGAGAGAGGAGAGAGAGAGAGAGAGAGAGAGAGGAGAGAGAGAGTGAGAGAGAAGAGAGAGGAGAGAGAGAGAGAGACGAGAGAGAGAGAGAGAGAGAAAGAAGAATGAAAGAAGAGAGAGAGAGACGAGAGAAAGAGAGAGAGGAGAGAGAGAGAGAGGAGAGAGAGAGAGAGAAGAGAGAGAGAGAGAGAGAGAGAGAGAGAGAGAGTATCACAGCGAACGAGAGAAACGACAGGTGGAAAGGAGATGGTGGGAAATGAAGAGGCACTAAAACGGAGATGGGAAGCAGATTGAAGCATCTCATATCCTGACGACTGACATACATGTGAAAGTAATGATGGTCTAATATTATATTGGAGAAATGGTTTAATATCAATTAGGAGGTGATATAAATAAACACACGACAGAGTGAAAGCCAGAGCGAGAGAGAGAGAGAGAGAGAGAGAGAGGAGAGAGAGAGAGAGAGAGAGAGAGAGAGAGAGCGAGAGACAGTGTGGGAGGTAGAGAAAGAGAGAGAAAGAGAGGGGAAAGAGAAGAGAGAAGAGAGAGAGAAAGAGAACGAGAGATAGAGAGAGAGGGGAGAGAGAAGAAAGAGACCGAGAGTGAGTGAGAGAGAAGAAGAGAAAGGAGAGAGAGAGGGAAAGAGAGCGAGAAAGAGAAAAAAGAGAGAGAGAGAGAGACAGACAGAGAGTGAGTGAGAGAGAGGGAGAGAAAGAGAGAAAGAGAGAAAGGAGAGCGAGAGAGAAAGAGAGAGAGGAGGAGAGAGAGAGAGAGAGAGAAGAGAAAGAGACAGAGAGTGAGTGGAGAGAAAGAAGGAGAGAAAGAGAGAGAGAGAGAAGAGAGCGAGAGAGAGAAGAGAAAGGGAAAAGAGAGAAAGAGAGAAAGAGAGAGAGAGAGAGAGAGAGAGAGAGAGAGAGAGAAGCGAAAGAGAGAGAGAGAGAGAGAGAGAGAGAGAGAGAAAGAGGAGAGAAGAGAGAGAGAAGAGAGCAGAGAGAGAGGAGAGAGAGAGAGAGAGAGAGAGAGAGAGAAGAGAGAGAGAGAGACGAGAGAGAGAGGAGAGAGAGAGAGAGATGAGAGAGAACAGCGAGAGAGAGAGAGAGAGAGAGAGAGAGAAAGAGAGAGAGAGAGAGTGCTGCACTGACTTCAGTCAACTGATGCTGCTTAGAAATCGTTCTAAGAAAGTTCGTATTCGTTATTGCAGAATTCGTCGTCATCTACATAGATAAACAATACGATACCTAAAGCCGCGAAGTGAACGACGGCTGTCGTCGTCGTCGTCATCGTCATCGTCATCGCCGTCGTCGGCGGCGGCTTATCGTCGTCGCTGGTTTACTCTGGCAGCAGTGACGTCCACTAGTCGGCCCGATAGATCATCAGGCGTCGCCGTGCAAGGGGCGTCTGCAGGTGAATGCAGCGACTCGTCGTCGTCGTCGTCGTCGCCGTCGCCGCCGCCGTCGTCGCCGTCGTCGTCGTCGTCGTCGTCGTCGTCGTCGTCGTCGTCGCTGGTTTACTCTCGCAGCAGTGACGTCCGCTAGTAGTCGGCGCGATAGATCATTATGCAGGGGGCGTCTGCAGGTGAACGCAGCGGGAAATTACTGCGAGTTCAGATAACATAACGATTATGGACAGCCACTCTTTGGGGGAGAGCGAAACGAGGTGAGACAGCGAGGGAGAGAGCGATGGAAAGAACGAAAGCGAGAAAAAAAGCAAAATGGAGCAAAGTGGAGAGATTGAGAAATAAATAAGCTGGCGAGACAGACAGAGAGATAGCAAACCACAGACGAGACAGACAGAGAGATAGCAAACCACAGACGAGACAGACAGAAAGATAGCAAACCACAGACGAGAAAGAAAGATAAACGATATAAACTGATAAAATGACAGAGAAAAAATAATATTAAGAAACAGGGCAGCGCGGACAGAATAATTTAAGGAAAAGTTATTTTCCACACACATTCACTCGTTCATTCCGCAATGCTACAGCACGAGAAAGCAAGTCAATATCAATTTTCTTTCTCTTATATTCGACCACCTAGGTGACCCCCATGTGCACCCGCAAGAAAGTCAATAGAAATCATCCTGCCATTAGGCACCGCTATTATACATTTACGTTCGCGTGCCGAAATTGATGTCACGGCAGGAGATGTGACAGGTGATAATATCAGGAGTAAGATAATATAGGATCCTATATTATCTTACTCCTGATAATATCCAGGTGCAGGTGAGAAAATCACGGAGCTGTACCTGCCGCCAGACCTACCTGGAATGAACTCGATGAGGTGTGTGAAGTACGGGTATCATGCGTGAACTGCGGATATCGTACGTGAATTACATATATCATGCATAAACTACGGATATCGTGCGTAAACTGCGGATATCATGCATAAACTGCATATATCATGCATGAACTACATAATATATCATGCGTGAACTACAGACATCATGCGTAAACTACGAGTATCATGCGTGAACTACAGATATCATGCGTGAACTACAGATATCATGCGTGAACTACATAATATATCATGCGTGCACTACATAATATATCATGCGTGAACTACAGATATCATGCGTGAACTACAGATATCATGCGTGAACTATATACATCATGCGTGAACTACATAC
>NW_014577384.1:64636-67054 GCF_000485595.1 Priapulus caudatus
AGAGAGAGAGAGAGAGAGAGAGAGAGAGAGAGAGAGAGAGAGAGAGAGAGAGAGAGAGAGAGAGAGAGAAAGGAAGGCATAGCCAGTTGGCTGTAGGGAAATACACGTGGTGTCCCCTCATCCGGTTCCGAAGCTGCTGCTGCTGTCGGTGTAAAGTCAAGCGGAGGCTCGGTGTTGGTGTGTATCGTGCGATGTGCGCGCGTGTACGCGTGATAGTCGGAGTTTAACGATCACACGCATCTGCTAATGATGCTACAGGTGTTTCTGCAGCAGGTCTATGGACGCCTCGTGTGCGCATGCGCTGCTGACGAGATCTACCTCGGCGTGTGAGACAAAGATCAGACGATCGATTAAGCAAAGAGTTATCGATTGATCTTAAGCGAAGAGTGATCGATTGATTTTAAGCGAAGAGTGATTGATCGATTTTAAGCAAGGATATCGACATGACAGGAGAGTGACACCGCAGACATGCTTGCACTTTAGGAAATCCCTCGGCGCTGACCGCCAGCACACCGGCTCCCAGCAATCATTACATCACGCATTCATCACCGCCGATCACGCTACGTAACACATCGCATAAGCGACGCTGTATCATTCGCAGCATCAAGCGGATAACTTCTCACCCACCTCACCGCATTCCGCACCACAGCGCGACCATCCACCACTGTGCTCCGATTGTTTCCGGACGCGTGTTGTCTATCACGTCGGCGCTTACTGCTGCGTCACGTGACACACCCGTGTGGGGCCGCCACCCCACTGTGACGTCACAGTGACCTCGCTTCGCAGCATCCCTGATTGAAAGGGAGGAAGTGTTTAACTGTGATGTGACGTGAAGTCGAACTCGCATCGCAGCATTCCCGCGTGCAAGGAAGCGCTGCAGTGTGCTGCAACGACAAAGTGACGCATCGTAGCATCTCCGTGTTGAACGTGTTGAACTTGGCTGTGGCGTTGAGTTTACCGCTCACTGCAGCAACTCTGCGTGGAAGCAAGGGAGTATTGAACATAGGTGTGACGTCAAGCTGATTTCGCACCGCAGCATCACTACGTGCAAGGGAGTGTTGAATTCTGTTGCAACACGCGCGCACATCTGCAGCGTTGAATTCTGTGCGACACACGCATACCCCGCATCGTGGAGAGAACCTTTTCTAGGATTATAATCCACGACCACCTCGCACGATGAATCCTGTACATGGGGAGCGGCGCGTAAGCAGTAAGTCAGAGATTTTTATATATATTTATTTACGTATTTATCGATCCTCGAGAGAGTGATGCGTATAGCGTACGATAAATAATTGCAGCTGCTGCCCGGGAGACACACCGCCCTCGTTTAGGTATGTCTTCGTTGCGCATTGGTTTTGTAAGCACTACATAATATATCATGCGTGCACTACATAATATATCATGCGTAAACTACCGATATCATGCGTGCACTACATAATATATCATGCGTGAACTACAGATATCATGCGTGCACTACATAATATATCATGCGTGCACTACATAATATATCATGCGTGCACTACATAATATATCATGCGTAAACTACCGATATCATGCGTGAACTGCCGATATCATGCGTGAACTGCGGATATCATGCGTGAACTACAGATACCATGTGCGTGAACTACAGATATCATGTGTGAACTACAGATATCATGCGTGAACTGCATATATCATGCGTTAACTGCATATATCATGCATGAACTGCGGATATCATGCGTGAACTACATAATATATCATGCGTGAACTACAGATATCATGCGTGAACTACATAATATATCATGCATGAACTACAGATATCATGCATGAACTACAGATATCATGCGTGAACTGCATATATCATGCGTGAACTGCATATATCATGCATGAACTGCGGATATCATGCGTGCCAGACCTCTCTGGAACGGACTCGATCATGTGCGTGAACTACGGATATTGTATTAGTTGCTCGGCTAGATTGTATGCGAGGGGATGCAAAAGACTAGACTACGGCAGTAGTTGGTGAGTGCAGAGAGAGGAGGACAAGAGCCTATATGCGACAGTGAGTGCGGACATGCGAGCGGGTAGGGGCACGAGGTTACGCATACGCCTGCGCGGCGGTTCTCCAGCCTCCAGCCAGGCGACGATAGCTGACTGAGAGGAGCTATAGTGTGTCGAACAGCAGTATAGTTGGCGCATCGCACTCGATGCACGGCTGCAGCGGCAGCGGTACAACACAGACACACAGTGATTGACTAGCGCGGCGGCGAGCAGCAAGAAAGAGAGAGAGAGAGCGTACGCGCTAGAAATAGAGAGAGAGAGAGAGAGAGAGAGAGAGAGAGAGAGAGAGAGAGAGAGAGAGAGAGAGAGAGAGAGAGAGAGAGAGAGAGAGAGAGAGAGAGAGAGAGAGAGAGAGAGAGAGAGAGAGAGAGAGAGAGA
>NW_014577384.1:69338-72370 GCF_000485595.1 Priapulus caudatus
GCACATGCGCGCGCGCACACACACTTACGAACACACGCACGCACACACGCACGCATGCACACACACGCGCGCGCACGCACGCACCGCACGCACGCACGCACGCACGCACACGCGCACACACACGCACGCACATGCGCGCGCGCACACACACTTACGAACACACGCACGCACACACGCACGTACGCGCGCGCGCGCGCGCGCACGCCCGCACGCAAGCACGCCCGCCCGCACACACACACACGAGTGCAGACGTCACGACAAGCGGCCGACGATGAGTCACCCAGCCACCTCTCATGGCCCGTGTCTTCCGGTGATGATGATGACCGGCTTTGTTATAGGCAGGTAGCCCTACGAAGGTTTCGTTCGATGGATATATAACGGCGTTTCCACATACACACGCGCACACATAGCGCTCGCTGTTGGGAAATTATTATAGAGGTTTCTTTCACGTATTGTGGGATACAACAGACGCGCTCTGTACGCGCGTGCGTATATGCCTGGATGTGTGTGTGTGTGTGTGTGCGTGCGTGCGTGCGTGCGTGCGTGCGTGCGTGCGTGCGCGCGCGTGTGTGTGCATGCGTGCGTGTGTGCGTGCGTGTGTTCGTAAGTGTGTGTGCGCGCGCGCATGTGCGTGCGTGTGTGTGCGCGCGCGTGTGCGTGCGTGCGTGCGTGCGGTCTTGCACCTACTAGCGAGCTATACTGACTATGATCGGATTTCAATCAGCGGAGTCGATCAGCGGGCGTGTAATGAGAAACGCCGCGCGTTGTCGTCGTCGTCGTCCGATTCGTTTGTTCGTCGTCGGCAACCTTTAGGTTTGCGCGTGGGTAGGCCGGCGAGCCGCTACGAAGCAGCCACAGTACAACAAAGGTCGCTATATACATGTGTATAATATTGTATGTATTGTAATATTGTTATGTGAATAATATGTTTAGATAACGTTGTTTATGTATATTATGTGTAATGTTATTTGTAGTATATGTGCATTATAATATATATATATATATATAATATAAGTGGCACAGTACAACAGTAGCATTCCGCCAATTGTTGAACTATTTCGTTCCTGGAAGAGGGCCTTCTTTTGAATGTTTTTGCGGTAGTGTACTCATTTGCATTATGCACAGAGGGTAGATGCCTCGTGGACGTCTAGAAAGCATTAGAAGTGAGATTGGTTGTGTCGTGTAATTGTGCCATTGCGTCAAGTGGTGTTTGAAGGTGTTTGTGGTTTTTGTGTTTGATACGGGATCCGACTACATGCTGAAAATTCTTGATAAAACAATCTGGCAAATATTTCGAGTTAAAACGCGTGACAAACACCCAGTATCATCTTTGCCGACACGCAACACACTCCCACACTGCGTCGGATATTAATCCAACTATGGCGACGCTTTTCGTTTATGACGTCATTTCCTGTACTCGTGAACGAACCTCCCATCCTCAACCACCCCCTCACACGGCGCGCATGATGGCCGACGCGTGTTGGCTAGCGACCTTGCTGCATGGATGTTCACCCATGTCGAGTATGTTAATTGTCATCACACCTGCGTGGCATCGTCTGTGCGATGGGGAGGGAGGGAAATATCGCTTCTCACCTGAGCAGCGAAATAAGCCCACGAATATGTGCCTCCCTAATGTATGCTTCATGATAAGCCGGGGTCAAGTACACGCGTATTACCATCTCTAATTGGCCTCAATACATGATATACGAGATTCTGGAATTATCCACATGCTTGGGTTGCAATTATGGACGATGAGAGAGAGCGAACATATTTACTCACTACCCTGTTATCGATGAGGCTGTACGTATGCATGTTATATTAGGGCTGGGTTCACCTGCGCAACAAGGTATTACTGGTACTACTACGTGGTATTACGGTGCTACATGGTATGTATTATTGTCTAGAACTATGTTATATATCTATCGGTAAGCTAATCATATGAGTAAAGAGGAGATATGAGATGAGTAAGTTTCGAATAAAGATCGGTCTTTGAATCATTACCCATGGACGCACTCTGCCATGACGCGATGATTATATATGATATAAAGTAAATATGTAAACCCTCATTGCATGCGACCACTCGTGTTACGCCTGCTGCATATATGAAACACAAGGACTACGTTCATCTTACCCTAGAAACAACCCACATATATGCGACAGGTTGCATGTAATTAGAAAACACGCTAGCGTATAAAAGCTATATAAACACGCTCGCTAGCATGTAAACACGCTCGGTACATGAGCGCGTTCTTCGAGACACGAGTGTGTCTTTCGGTGAACGAAAGCGCCTCCGTCTCTGTCTCTGTATAACATATGCTGGAAGTCGCGCCAAACCGCGTACTGATATGCATTACATAGATGTTACATTATTTACATCTGATAGATGTAATAGTTGGAGGAAATGTAAACCGCTTACTGATATATACATTATATATGTTACAATTACATATTATAGATGTAATAGTTGGCGGTGATGTAACCCGCACGGTGATATACATTAGATAGATATTACATATGATAGATGTAATAGTTGGCGGTGATTTAAACCGCATGCTGATATACATTAGATAGATATTACATATGACCGGAACACCAGTGCACTATCCGGGGACGAGAACAAGGATGAAAGTTTAACGTCAACCCGTTGTGACGCGGACATCGGATTGATGTCAGTCGGGTTTCATCACAGAAATCCGTCGACAGATAATTATAACGTCGCTGGAGATTTGTTTCGTTGCCGCTCTATTCCCCCAGCAATGCGGAGAGCTACAGGCAGTCTGTACTCTTTCATGTGTTTGGCTTATAGGATATATCCTTGGCATATGATATGCGCACACATAGACGCACGATGGGCTGACGGGGGGGGGGACTGCAGCCGCAAAGCCGATGTGACTGTCATTGTCAAATATTTTCGCGATACACTGACAGAATAAATAAATTCATGACGCACGCACGCACACACACACACACGCACACGCACACGCACGCGCACGCACGCACGCACGCACACACGCACGCACGCAACTACCCAC
>NW_014577384.1:74243-75484 GCF_000485595.1 Priapulus caudatus
CGTGCGTGAGTGCGTGTGTGTGTGTGTGTGTGTGCGTGCGTGCATAAGTGTGTGTAAGATGACTACGTAATCCATCAGTCACCCGGAAAAATATACGCGGCAAATTAGGGTTGCCTCGCGTTCAACCAAACACTGCAGAATGTGCCTCGTGGTCAGAGCCGGGCAGCAGTTGTAGCACAACAATCCTCGATTAGCAACTGAAATCAGGACTGTGATATCACTTGGGAATACTATAGTTACGTAGTATCATAATAGAGTGAATAATAATTATTTTATTATTATAATATATAGATATAATAGTATAGATATAGTATAGTTATCGTATCGTATAGTATAGATATTATATTATTAGATTATTATATTAGACTATTATTATTCACTCCTGGTAGTATGATACACTAGCCACGATAGAAATTTCGCGGAAAACCATTGGAGGAAGGCGCGTAATATCGTAACTATCATGCAGGCTTGTGGTTGGAAAATGGCATGATATACCTGACCTGGTTGCTCTATCTTGGAAGTAATTAGTTTCGATCTGAACGTCAAGTCCGTGATGTTAGTGGCACGGCAGTTCCACTGTAATCGATACACTCGCTACTGGAATTAAATTCAGTGTAAACGCGGCTTCGAAATAAGTGCAATAACGTATCTATAAAACTCAAATTACGCGTTTGCGAGGAGCATAAAATTAAGTCGCCAGTCTCGCTGTGGTGGGTACATAAACTTCATAAACTTGCTTCTTCTCTGCTTTAGAGTGGCTATTACAAACCGTCTCTCTCTCTCTCTCTATATATATATATATACATGTATATATGTATTACACTGAATTTAATTCCAGTAGCGAGTGTATCTATTACAATGGAACTGCCGTGCCACTAACATCACGGACTTGACGTTCAGATCGAAACTAATTACTTCCAAGAAAGAGCAACCAGGTCAGGTATATCATGCCCTTTTCCAAACACATATATATATCTATCTATCTTCTTATCTATACTATAATTTGGCTAATCTTGTGTGTGTGTGTGTGTGTGTGTTTGTTTGTTTGTCCTCGCTTTTCGCCCTGATTTGTCACTCAATCGCGCTAACTGAAGATATATTCAGAATCACCACGTCTGGGAGATGGTTCTGGCTGAGACAAAAATTAAAAAAAGTTAAAAAATTTTGTATTAAAGCCGCACTATGCGCATCCAAACGCTAATTTCTCCAGTACTAGACTAGCAAATACTTCGTGTCATGCA
>NW_014577384.1:75781-78628 GCF_000485595.1 Priapulus caudatus
TTCTTCTTCTTATTCTGCTGCTGCTGCTGCTGCTGCTGCTGATGTTGCTGCTGCTACTATTGTTACTGCTACTGCCACTACTGCTACTGCTATTGCTGCATGCTACTGCTGCTGCTACTGCTGCTACTGCTATTGCTGCTACTGCTATTGCTGCTACTGCTATTGCTGCTGCTACTGCTGCTGCTACTGCTGCTGTTGCTGCTGCTATTACTATTAGCAAGAGCTAATAATAGTATTATTAGCTCTTGCTATTATGACTATGAGCGTCACACATTCATGTTTCGTCTGCTCGCTTTGACAGCAACAGCGCATCAGTGCTTCACGCCTCTATTTCTGAATTTCGACCACAAGTCAAAAGACACGTACATGTCCCTGACAACAGCTCCTCCATGGAGGGACAAACGCAGGCAGCTTCTTGATTTGTCTGATAATAAAATAAAATAAAATATAAATTATAACAAATAATTAAAATTAATTGTGATGACGAAATCGAGAAGCGGATGAAGAGTTGATTATTCGCGATCCCCGCGTATAAACTTACACCGTCAATCGTTGTTGGCAATAATTGCTGTTGGCGACGCTCGTTGGAGCGCCCAGGGGTGCGTACGTCTTCCGTCTAATATCGGCGGTGAAATCAAACGGATGTGTTTAAATCGGACCGCGTCCAGCGAGCACAGGTAAACAAGTAACCATGCACACACGCAATCACGTATCGGTGACCTTCCTAGAAATCAGAGAGGTCACGCGTGACGTACGAGGCGAGCTCGTACCAGTGCGTATCGGGTAGCGTTGTGAAGTAGAATCAAAGGTCTCGTGTAAATACTGGACGCAGTAGTCTACATGTGGCCGTACTTTGATGTATTCAACGATGATTATAGATTGCTAAAACGCTCACAAAGAGAAGCGTCGAGTAGATATGCTCGCAAAAAACATGGTATGATATGTTGGGTATGTGATATGTTGGATATGTTGGATATATGAGTGGATATGTTTGCAAAAAAAGACGGGTTAAGAGAATACACTTGCAAAAAAAAGGAGATTGCTGATACTTTTCGTTGCCGTGAACCTGAAATTAGTTCGATCGCAATCGTACATGTACAAGCCGGAAGCGGTGACAGCGAGACCAGTGAAACAAATCGCTCGATCGGCATCGTTGTTGCGTAACAAACCCCAGCGCGCGTAAAAACCAGCCAGGGTTACGTTTCGTGATTGCACAATCGTCGGCAAACGCAGCCACGCGTTCTAGCATCATATATCCACCTTCCTCGACGTGGTTAGTTCAGATGAATGGATGGATGGATGCATGGATGGATGCATGGATAGATAGATAGTTCGATTTTTTGCGGTATTTTCCTTTCAACCAAGCGCTCACCAGCTGAGTAACGCCATTGATTTCTCCGGGCAACGCCGGGTATCCCGCTAGGTTAGATGCCATCCCATCCCATCGCACCGCATCCCATCCCATCCCATCCCATGCCATCCCATGCCATGCCATGCCATGCCATCCCATCACATCCCATCCCATCCCATCCCATCCCATCCCATGCCATCGCATGCCATCCCATCCCATCCCATCCCATCCCATCCCATCCCAAACAAAATGTATATTAAAAAATAATAAGAAATCAAAAGATAAAAGACAAAAATAAAAAAGTAAAAATAATAAATAAAATTATATAAAAAATATAATAATATATATTTTTTGATATGTAACTTACATATTTGATACAACTTAAATATTTGATCTGTAACTTACATAGGCTTCCGTAAAGTGTTCCCGTCAGTTTGCGCTATTATTATAATCTACCATAGTTTATTCTGGATTTTTACTAAACGTTGAAATGTAGTAACAAATTTTAAATTGTGAAATTAACGGTGAAGTGGCAGAAGTACATACTAAACAGTCCAAATGTAAAGAAACAAAGCATTTCACGAGGTGGGATTCAAACCCAGAATCAGGAGTCCGATGCTTTATCCATTCGGCTACTGGGGCGTTATCGTTACAGAGCATGATTGACACGTTCGAGATGTTAAGCTCTATTGACGAATAGAATTTTTATTTAATTTTTAACTTTTTAATTTTTTTTAATTTTTGTTTCAGCCAGAACCATCTCCCAGACGTGGTGATTCTGAATATATCTTTATAGGTTTTCTCTGGGTTGCGGAGTTCTCTAGTTATGCGAGTCCGAACTAATTCGGCTGAACAACTTTATATATATATACAATTTCCAATTGTCTACACACTGATCTCTACGCATATATAGAACAGCGTAGGCATATACTGTATGTAAACTCAGTGATCTTCCCCTGCATACTGTTTGCATTTCCCACCACCAAGGGTCCGTTGTCAGAAACATCGTAAAGTTAATGCTAATGTTAATGCTAAGAATCACACTTACGACTAATGTTATAATGTTACGAGAGGAGTGTTGACAGAAATACATCGCAGCTATCAGAAAACTTACGATAACAGGAACTTCACAGGAACATCACAGGTTCAATCACAATTCAACAGGAACATCACAAGGCTGCTCATTGAATGAGAATCGATCACAAAATTAAAATTCATACACATTTATTGTACATCACAGTAGTTTATGCATATTATGATGGCTAACCACATATAAATAATATCAAGAGCGTATAAAGAAGGTAATATTTAAGACGTATTAATAATATTTGATGAAAAACGACGTGGTTATGAATTTATTCTGCACAACAAGACAAATTCTCACACTGTAACACGAGACGCGAGAGTCGTGGCAATTAAAACAAGAGAGCAAATGCCATACGCCATTTGTAAATGTTTTGTTTTGTTTTATGAACGGTAGATATTTAATGATTTTG
>NW_014577384.1:78638-88638 GCF_000485595.1 Priapulus caudatus
ATTCTTAGTGTAAATGTGTTATTTTCATCTTAATATTAAAGTTACGAGAGGGTCTGTGCTCTCGTAATGTTAAGAAGATATTTTCGAGGAGTTTTTATTATCGTAACTTTGCGACGTTTCTGTCAACTGTTTACGAGTGGAAGTTAATGTTAAGACTAATTTTGTTTCTGACAACGGGCCCCAGGTGTTTACATCACTAGCTAACTGCATCACCTTATGCCGTGTGCTCGCTGTGTCAACGCGCTCATGACATGACGAGATTTCTCATCTAATCACCGACTTTTGTTACTATATTTTCGTTACAAGCACCCTGTTGTGTATGCACACGCTTCCCTACCGCCCAATATCTTTTATAATTAATTATCGCTAATGGGAACGTAATTAACATGAACGCTAATTAGAAAGCGACTAGGAGTGCGCGTGCGTGTAATTAACTTTTGATATTTCGAAGACAGATCGTTTTACAACGATGAGATTTTTGCGTGAAGTGGCTCATGGATTATGTGTAAAAACGGGTGAAAAAGCCGAAACTTTGTAAAAAAGCAAATTTGTGAAACAATTGTCGTGAAATTCATGTGATACAATCAATCCTTAAATAAAATTTTCAATAACTACATTAGTAAAAAAATACACCGTCAGGGGTTCATATAATAAAATACGTATGAAACAAAAAGATGACACAATGAAATTCGTTAACAAGGAATTTAGTAATGACTAATGAGCCTAACTATTACCACAGCACCAACCCTAACCCAATCCATAACCCTAACCCTAGCCATCGCCTAAACTATAACAACTAACCATAACCCTAATCTTAACCTTAACCCAAACACCAACCTTAACCTTAATGTGTTTTAATGACGTCGAACGCAAAAGAAGCGAGAATAATGCAGTAAGCCCCCCCCCTCAACCACAGTTTCTGTTTGTTTGTAGCACTGTCTCGTCTTACTACTGGTGGGTAGGTACACACCTCTGGCATGTTATCAAGGGCTAATAATACTAAGAGACTATTATTAGCTCTTGATGTTACATGCATGAGGAAGATTAAAAAACTGCACAAGCCTCCTGCAAGCAAGGTTATACAGGAGCGAGACGAGACGCTACACGAGCGCTATTTCTCTTTTTCTCGCTCGAGTTCCGAATGCGGAGGTTTTTGATGTCTTTTATTTTGCTGTCCCTTATTATTTGCCGGAACATACGGCAGTCCGGCACGCGCAAGAGCGTGCTCAGGTGTCTTCGTGAAAACCCTGCTTGTGCTTGTTACGAAACTCGTGAACTAGGGACCGTGAGTGGCGGCTGAAACGCATCGTGCGCGACGCTGAAGGCATTAGCAATGATGAACCCTCCTATCTCAGTCGGTGTAAATGACTACAGGAGGATAACACGCACGCACGCGCGCGTATACGCGCATACGCAATTACGCATGCACACGTACGCGCACACGCGCGCGCACGTACGCGCATACGTGTGCACACACACGCACGTACGCGCATACGTGTGCATAGGCTGCACGCACGCGCACGTACGCGCATAAGCACACGCACGTACGCGCATACGCACGCGCACGTACGCGCATACGCATGCACACACGCGCGCATGCACGCACGCGAACCTACAGTATACTGCGGTCAAAAAATGGGTATGGCATGACAGTCTAAACAGTATTGCTAACAGAGTTTTGCAGAGTAACTAATTTTATTTGCGGTTTCCGCTGATTATTTCTTCTCATATCCATTTCATCTCGGTTTTATGTGACAATCGAAATGAAAACAAGAAATCGAAAGAAAAGCAAAATGAAAATATAAGGAAAATTAAAAGGAAATGAAAATTGAAATAAGACGCACGAGATCGTAACTCGACGAACGAAACACGTAAAAAGGCGCGTATAAAATGATGGATTTTCACAGAAGAAATGTACAGGGAAAACTGCGGATCCATTCGCGATATTGCCGTACCGTGTGATCCCAACTCCGATGTTATCGCGTGTGGCAATGCCGGGTTTGCTAGTAGAATCTATACATGCCTGGATGTATGAGGCTACAATGTCACAGTGAAATTTCAAAAGCTAAATTTGATTGAAGAAGGTTTGTGCTCCTTAAATCATATAATTTCTATGGCATTCTGTACTGTCAGTGTGTTACATGTAACCAACTTATGCCACTGCCAGTGGCCACTGCCAGTGCATGTGGTGGTGACAGTACTATGTAGTTTTTGCCTGCGTTAATTAGTTACAGGTGGCAGCTCTCTAATTCAGCCTGTAGGCTTGCGTAAGTAAGTGATGAGTGCTTACCTATTCTGTCTTGCAAATAGTTGTTGCTACTACAAACGATTGGAGCTGCCATCTTTAATCTTAAGACACTTAAACGTACGCGCCATCTCGTGACTTTCATAACGACCCCAACGAACATTCCTTTGAGAAGGTTCCTGATACCATCCCTGTGCTTTCCACTGTTTCGGCGCGTATGTAAACACATTTGGGACTAACAGGGTTTACTAGAATCCCACCACTCCACCACAGAGGCATCGCAGTAGACGTTAGATGAGCGCTGTCGCTCCGCGGCACTTGCATAGTTCGTTATAGTCAAGTCACTACTGTCTGTACATCATATATCCACCTTCCACAACGTGGTTATATAGTTCGTTATAGTCACTACTGTCTGTACATAATAATATCCACCTTCCACGACGTGGTTATATAGTTCGTTATAGTCACTACTGTCTGTACATAATAATATCCACCTTCCACGACGTGGTTATATAGTTCGTTATAGTCACTACTGTCTGTACATCATATATCCACCTTCCACGACGTGGTTATATAGTTCGTTATAGTCAAGTCACTACTGTCTGTACATCATATATCCACCTTCCCCGGCGTGGTTATATAGTTCGTTATATTCAAGTCACTAATGTCTGTGCATCACATCTCCACCTCTATGGTGTACGATTTGTCAAATTAGTCCCATCATATCAGCTCCTGATCATCCGTGCCATGCCCTGTGTGCTGCAGTGGCTAGGTCGAGTGTAGTGTGGTGACCCGAGAAGAAGAAGACTCCTGATCACATGTAGATTTGCAAACTAACCACATAATATTTCGCAAACCACATATTATAAATCACAAACTTACCATACCGAATGCGCAAGCAACGAATTAGGCAAATCGTACAGCATCATACACCTATAGGTGTGGTTAGTTATTTACAGCTACTGCACATGTTCTTTACTGATGTCTGTACATTGAGGGAACCAGCAGTGGTTATACGCGTGCATGATTGTATCAGGAGTGTCATATTAATAGACTAGAATCTATAATGTGACACTCGTGATTGCATGTGGGCCTGATCGACCCGTATAAAACTCGTACATGTCAAATAAGCGCATACTACGCATATCGCTAATCGATACATGTAGGCCTTCTATGTCAAATAGTCGTACAGGCACAATAGGGAATTTACTGAATATTCAAGCTGTATCATGCACATAGAGAATTTAACGGGGTATATCTCGCCTGTTTTCAAGATAATACCTAATTAATAGCAGACAATGGGCGCCACCTGGCGTGGGAATCCGCTGTGGCGGCTGCTTGTTGCTATAGCTCAAAACAGCGAATCCATTTTTTTACATAAATCCACATGATTAAAGTAATATCATAATACAATAAATTGCGTGAAATCGAATAGAACAGTCTTTTTTAACTAAGAATATCATAATTAGATCATAATGTAACATATATAAGCTGTGTTTTTCTTACCTATCTTCTCTTAAAACTAAATAACTCCAATGTCAGCTAACTTGCATAAAAGTATGAGCAAGCGTAAACATTTTCATGACATAGGCTACCGCGCAGAGCACATGTGGCAACATCCATCCAGCACACCAAGTAAATATTTGCTCATAATATTTGCGACTGCATAAAACTTGTGACAGAGCACGCAGTGTGAACACGAAATCAGTCTATGGGTACCGTAGAGAGACCAGGAAGAATGCAGTGAGTGTGATGCAGGGACTAATGGTCGGGGTAGGGGGGATGTGATCTTGGTCGGGATATTCTGAGCATGCATAGGGAATGAATTTCGCTGTTGGCAACCGCGGTAAATAGCTTTATGCAGCGACACGTTCCTTCTATAAACGACGAACGAGTGCCATTCACTAGATGAACATTATAATGAAGATAGCTGACAACGGACGGTGCAATATTTCCTCAACGGGATCAAGGGGAAGAGACAGGGGTCTGGCATAAACCTCACATACATCTATCTACAAACCCAACTGCTATCCAACTAGCATAGACGTAACTATCCAACTCACTATCAAAAAAGTATACCCACCTATGATGTATCCACCTAACTATTTATGTAACTATTCGCCCAATTAACCACCTAACAATCTACCCAACTATCAACCTAACTATTAGCCTAGCTATCAACCTAACTATCAACCTAGCTATCAACCTAGCTATCGACCTAACTATTAACCTAACTATCAACCTAACTATCAACCTAACTATTAGCCTAACTATCAACCTAGCTATCGACCTAACTATCAACCTAACTATCAACCTAACTATCAACCTAACTATCAACCTAGCTATCAACCTAGCTATCAACCTAACTATCAACCGAACTATCAACCTAACTATGAACTTAGCTATCAACTTAACCATCAACCTAACTAACAACCTAACTATCAACCTAACTATCGACCTAGCTAGCAACCTAACTATCAACCTAACTATCACCCTAATTATCACCCTAACTATCAACCTAGCTATCAACCTAACTATCACCCTAATTATCACCCTAACTATCAACCTAGCTATCAACCTAACTATCAAGCTAACTATCATTCTAACTATCAACCTAACTATCAACCTAATTATCAACCTAATTATCAACCTAACTATCAACCTAATTATCAACTTAACTATCAACCTAGCTATCAACGTAACTATCGACCTAAGTATCAATCTAACTATCAACCTAGCTATCAATCTAACTATCACCCTAACTATAAGCCCAACGCACAAGTCCGTGTGACGCGAGATGTTATAAACAACATCATTGTTACCATCGCCATCGTTCTCGCCGTGCCCACGTAAGAGAGATCATATCCTTCCCTGCGTGCGTGCAACAGAACGGAGAGCTGCAAGCAAGCAGCTATAATCTGTGATACGCTTTATACTCCCGCACTACTTAATCCTTGTCTCGACGGAGCCCCGCTGTGATGGAGCTTTGCACGCCGACATTTCCTCCGGTACGGTGCCGGCAAATTGAATTACCTAGCCTAGGCGCGGCGACACTGATATATCACGCGCAAGCGCAATTATAAGTAAAACGCGTATTTAGTTAGTAGTGTTTAACCGTAGACAAAGGCTATAGCGGGTGTGGTAATTATTATTCAACTGTCGACATTTACGTAAACACGCGCGTACACAAGAGAGGCATGTTTAAGAAGATGAACGTTTTTTGTCTTGTATAGATATAGACACCCTGAACAGTTTTTCCAATTAAATTGTAGAACAGATTCGCTTTGCAAATTACAATGTCATCAAAGTTACAAAAATATAGTCGTTATTTTATATTTTGAGAAAAATTTAATTTATAAATTTATTTAATAATTTTTTTAACACATCGATCGAAAGTTCAAAAATATTTTTTCATGATACGCCCTTACTAGTTCGGTACACAAACAGGAACTCTACACGTGACCTACACGTGACCTGAACGTGACTTCCCTACGGTCCACCGGCAGCACGATTAATGAAAAGTGCAGTTAAAATGTGTATTCTGTGGCAATTTAAACAGTCCGTTTCTTTTAAAGATGAAATCAGACTGATTTCAGAACGATCTGTATCGGGGGGATTTGCGGCTACAGCGCGAGCTTGAGCAAGCAGGTTCGAAGAGGTCCGCACGTGTACTCAGTGCAGAGTAAATGATCTATTTCGCACAGTACACGCGGGACGAGTTTCTACCAGAGGTGCAGATTTTGTGTATTCTTTCGTCTCGCATCAGTAAATTATAGAATGATGTAGAATGAAACTAAACACGCGAATGCTGAACGCGTGAAAAATCGATAAGAGAAGTTGGTTCAGACGGCAGCAACAAGCCACAGCTATATAGCTGTGGGAGGATTGCGCGAGTATCTGTTCAACTTCTCTAATAAAAATTCATGGGAGTAGTAATGCACGGGATAAGTGTGTCTCTGCTTTATCTGAAACGCAGAGAAAATACATAAAACCGATGACACTCCGCCAGTTGGTCACCGGGATGGACTGGATTTGTAAATCTATACCGGCTTATTGAATTTCGCGAAATACTGAAACGACAAACAACGGACATGAATTTGCTACAATTTTCAAAAACGATTTTTACTCTTGTACGATCAAAATTTTTAAAGAAAAAATGACGTTAATTGTTTAGAATGGAGATTTTTATCGTATGACCTCGTGACCGAGCTGCCTGCTATGCATCCCTAATCTTATTGGTTCTGAAATCAAGTGACTTTCCGCTACTAGCCGATGTGATCCGTGTAAATGTAAGCTTTACTGGAACGAACATCTGGGTTTAAGTTAAAAACGATACGAGTTCACGCAGGAAAACATCATTACGGCAGTATGCTAGCTGACAGAAAATAAGTAGATAGGCAGGTATACGTGTATGAGGCCGAGAAAGGTTTATTAATCTCATATTTAGCTTCCGTTAACGTTGAATTAATGTAAATGAATTAACGTATGTCAGGTGTGTCAAACAACAAAACTCGTCTGCAGCCTCACAGCGTTGTCGCGTTGCCATGCGCTTTTACGCACGCGTGTTGCTACGTGCATCACCGTATCCATGGAAACGCCTTTCTCTCGGAACACCAGCGCCTGCGGCGGAAAGCCATCGCCGTATCTTTCATACAAATTAATTTCTATCGTAGCTGCTTCTTCTTCGCTGTACAGCGCTAGATGCTCGCTATAGATTTTCAATGGAAATTAATGAAGTACCTTGTAGGCAATTTTTCACTAATTTAAATAAGCGTGCGCGGGAGCCCATATACTACACCCACTTCTTACGCATTTTATTACATAGGTTAATAATATTGGTAACAAGTTGAAAATTGTGTACTTAAACGTAATCATGACAAATTTGGTTACAGAACTGTGTGAGGCTTTACACCCAACCACCCACGAGCAGACACGTATGGATACTTACGCACTTACGCACGCACGCACGCACGTACAAACACACACACACACACACACACACACACCACACACACACACACACACACACACACACACACACTCACACACACACACACACACACACACACACACACACACACACACACACACACACACACACACACACACACACACACACACACACACACACACACACACACACACACACGACACCACACACACACCACACACACATCACACAGCACACACACACACCACACACCAACACCAACACACACACAACACACACACACATACACACACACACACACACACACGACACACACACACTCACACATACACACACTCGGAACACACACACACACACACCACACACACACACGCCACGCCACACAGGCACACAACACACACACACGCACGCCATACACACACACACAAAACACACGTGAAACCACGTAGACAGTGACGCTGCAACCCATCTAGAGAGAGGACACCCACGACATGATGTATGAAGTGAAACAGAAGCCCTGTGTTAGCGCGCGCTAAATGTCACACGGCTAGTTCACGGCTGCTCATCCGCTTTAGCGTCCGCGCATCAGAATCAACGTCTCGCCATCTCCCTCCTTCTTCCTCCTCCTCCTGCACCCCGACTTTCATCGCCCCACGATTGCTAGAGTTTACGTCATAGATGGGTGCCTCGTCGTCGCTGGCATCAACTGTAAGGGGCGCCTCTTCATGTACCAAAGCCATGGAGTCAGTCAACGAGTCACGCTAGCCGTGTGCCATGGTGTTAGTTCGGAGTAGCCTGAAGAGAAGGACTTAATGACATTGGAAGACGTAGCCGAGCTAAAATGTTTTAACATGTCAAACCGCGGGATGTGTGCAGAAGATTCGTTGATTGGCTTGGCTTCACCAAAGTACACACAACATTAGCAAGCGAGGAGGAATGGGGGTTATGATTAAAAAATGTTGAGGTGAAACAACGATAAGCTTTTGAAACAAGTCAATTTATATATAAACCGCCCGCTGCGAGCTATAATATTAATCGTATAATTTCGTTAGCATTTCAGATTCGCTAACTGCAACTACGATTATAGGATGAAATCTAGTGTACTGGTCACACAATAGCTGCGCAAAGCTTCTTACTCTCTCTCTCTCTCTCTCTCTCTCTCTCTCTCTCTCTCTCTCTCTCTCTCTCTCTCTCTCTCGCTCTCTCGCCTCTCTCTTTCTCGTTCAGGCTCTCTCTCACTTCTCTCACCTTTTTTTTATCGCGCTTCTCTTTTTCTTCTTCTCTCTCTTCTTATTCACTCTCTCTTTCACTCTCACTCTCTCTCGTCACACACTTTTTTCTCGCCTCTTTCTCTTTCTCTCTCTCACTCACAACTTTTCTGCGCTCTTTAATTTTTCTCTCTCTCCCACTTTCTAACTCTTGCCTCTCTCGTTCTCTCTCGCTCTCCAATACTTGCTGAGATCGCTGAACCGACCCTTTTTACCGCTAGATTTTATACTACTGCGCGTTCGCCGACATGCGCCCCTCTGTTATCCGGCGTTATCCGTTTCGTCGTGCTCAAATATTTGGCCTTATACTCAAAGCATCGAACACTGTCGAACAAACTATTTCTCACGTCTTTAGTTAATACCCAGCTAATAATATATATATATATATATATATAATATATATATATATATATTATATATATATACATATATACCAGGGGGCCGTTGTCAGAAAGAAAATTAGTCGCCAACATTAGTCTTACCATTAACTTCCACTCTAAACCGTTGACAGAAACATTGCGTAATGTTACGAAAAAGAAAAATCCCTCGCAAATATCCGCTTAACATTACCGAGAGCCCAGACCCTCTTCGTAACTTTAATATTAAGTTGAAATAAACACATTTACACTTACGAATTACAATTATAGTGATATTATATTTATAATAATGCGAATAAAAATTGTGGTTTTTCTTGAAAAACACGTCAAACATCATAAATTATTTACCGCTAATAAAACAAAACACAATACATTTACAAATAGTGCAGGCATTTGTTCTCTTCGTTTTAAGTTTACCCATGCTTGCCACAACTCTCGCCGTCTCGCGTACAGTGTGAGGATTTGTCTTGTTGTGCAGAATAAATTCATGACCACGTCATTTTTCATTAAATATTTATTTATATGTTGTTACCCATCATAATATGCATAAATTACTGTGATGTACAATAAATGTGTATGAATTTTGAATTTTGTGATTGATTCTCATTCAATCAGCAGCCTTTGTGATGAAGTTCCTGTTATCGTAAGTTTTCTAAAGCTGCGGACTGTTTTCTGTCAACGCTAGTCTTGCAACTTAGCATTAGTGCGTAAGTGTTATCGTAGCATTAACTTTAGCATTAACTTTACGATTGTTTCTGACAACGGCCCCCTGGAGTAGATAATAGATAATTCCCTATTATCTACTCCTGATATATATATATAGTATATATATATATGCGCGCTCACCGCACACGCAACACCACACGCGCACATGCACATGCACATGCAGCACGCACGCGCGTACACATGTATTTAACTTGTAATAATTTATTTTCCTGAGCATATCGTGCATAGATACATATAGGTATTAGGGTATTATTAAATTGGGGAGAATCGTCGTTTGAGATCAGAGACCATGAAACACAATCAGTATCAATTCTTGAAGCGATATGTATAAATATGATAGGTTGATATAGATGCCATATATACTCGCATATGATTCGACGGGTCAATATTCGAATTAACCCCGTGAATTTACGCAGATATGTAACTTGCGAAA
>NW_014577384.1:98638-106324 GCF_000485595.1 Priapulus caudatus
TGATATCTGATGTCACAGCGGTATACATTTGGTACGTGCATGCTCATATTATATATCCCATCACATCTGGATGAGAGCTTGTTATTCTTGCTCGTAATAGGTTATATTGTGACGTGCGACTTACGTCACAATATCGAGATTAAACACAATAATCGAGATATACACAAACATATCTATTACAATAAGAATAGCAATGGAGCTCCCACCGAGTATAATTTGTTTCCAGCACAGAATGCTAGGTTTACATTATGTTCCCGGCGGCCACGGCAGCCCCGTTTGCCCGAAACGTAGTGCGCCGTAGGATTATGGCCGTTTTATCTCTGTATGCAAGTCTGTTTCAGGTCTTGTCAAGTATTCTCACGGTCTATCACGGTATCCGTGACGGGCCGTGGGGGGGGGAAGGGGTTGAGTCCCGGAGGCTCCAAAGCGCACTACGGTTCGGCCCGCGGTCTACCACGGATGCCAGTACGTTCCCTCCCGGCCCGTCACGTTCTGATGCGGTCCCTCACGTTTCTCACGTTCTGATCAAGGTCTGACACGTTTTTCACGTTCTGTCAAGGCTTTCTACGGATGAAACGTGGACGACGGGCAGCGTTGGAGCACGTTTGTGCCCACGGTATAAAAAGAAGGCCTCCCAAGCAATAGCAATCATTGTATCCTGAGATTTCGACGAGACAACATCATGAATGCCCAAGATGAAGAAGATTTTGTGTTTGCATGTTTGCTGGATGCATACATCCAGTCTTTGCGTCAGCAAGAAGAGGGCCAGCAGCAGCTTGGCCTTCTTTCTTCAAAGCTTGGTCTTCTCTCTTTGTATTGCAGATGCAGTAATGTGTCGTCGATTGAATTCGAATAAAGCTCCCCTGCTTGGCCCGGCTTTTATATACTCCCTCCCAGACCGCGCTCGCCGTGTCAGACCGTAGTAGAACGCAACGCGCCGTAGCGCGCCGGGCCCGTAATACACATACTTCCCGTCCCACTGCGGACCGCCTCCAAGTTTTGTTACGGCCTATTAAGTACTGTCACGTTTTGACGCGTTCACCCCGTTTTACTACGGCCTACTAGATTTCTCATCCGCACCGTGACTGCAGTGGCAAATTTTCTGGCAGTTTAAAAATCTGTCCCGGCAGCGAATTTTTTTTCTTACACGTTATATCCATTGGGCTATTCTGATTGGCTGCTTTAATTTGACCACACCATAGATAGTGTTTGGGATACCATAGAGAGTATATAAGCCGATTCGGTTAATAGTTATTGTGCGGGTGCGGGTGCGGGTTCGGGTTCGGGTTCGGGTTAGGTTTAGGATTTTTGCATCATTCCTTCATATACGGAAAGTCTGATGCGGAAGTTGATATGCGTATATCAAGCCCAATGAATATAACGTGTAGGAAAAAAAAATTCGCGGCCCGGCATCCACGGCAATCACGGCCTGTCACGTTTGCCCATTCCGTCCCCCCGCGTTGTCTCACGTTCATCCCGTTTTGTCCACGGTGGCCTGAAACGTGATTGCCGTGGCCGCCGGGAACATAATAGCAGAATAATAGGGGAATAATAGATATAATAATAATAATAATATAATATAATATAAAAATAATAATATAATAATAATAATATAATAATAATAATAATATAGATATAATAGATATAATAGGGGAATAATAGCAGAAGCTAGCTCACGGCGCATTCGCAGCGAAAAATATATCATAAAAACGAACCCATTTTTTATGTGCACGTAATCTCGCGTTAGTTTACTTCTAGAAAAACTATTCATCGTCTGTTCTATGGGACAACATAAAGCAGCATCAACTATATCACGCGCATGAACTACACCGGGGCAAACATATACAACGAAGTGCAAAAATTACAAAGCAAAACGCAGAAAACAAAATGGCTGGTGTGTCCGAATTCAAAATGGCCACCGAGTGTTTCTCAAAAAAGGCGACAAAGGCGCCGATGATGATGATGATGATGATGATGATGATGATGATTATGATGATGATGACGATGATGATGATGATGGTGCTGATGATGGCAAAGAAGCTGCAACAACTCATACTGGGTGCAAACGTGTGGTGGATGCACGAATCCAAACGAACGCCTCTCTCAGTCAATCGTAACCGCACAATTTACTATACGTACAATCGAGTGGCCGAAGCTCTTAAAAGTGAAAGGGAACGCTGAGTGAGGGCAGTGACACAGTAATAAATTATATATCCTCGGCGCATCATCTAATACGACAGCGATGACGGACAGACGGGCCGGGCCATCATGGCAGACGAAGACAAATGATACGTGTAAGATTCGAGGGCTGTAATCAGTGCCGGATTAACCATTAAGCAGACTAAGCACGTGCTTAGGGCACCAGGGCCAAAGGGGGCACCACAAAGTTGGGAGAAAGGTGAAAAGAAAAAACAACAAATAAAGATTTGTACTTCCCAGGTGTACCACAAGGAGCCCCCAACAATACAATACAATACAAGGGGCCCCTAATACCACCCAACAAGGTGCTAATTCCCAATTATCAGAAAGTGAAAAGTACTCAAAGACTTGTCAGACACTCATTGATGCTTATCCAGATGACATGAACAACACTTTGTCTACAGAGCTTTAGCAGTTCCATTCATATGTTCTTCATAAGTTTTAAAACAACCAAGAAAACCTCTTTCACTTGCATGGAACTTTACAACACTATTACAGAAGACAAACTAGAGAGTGCCTTTCCAAATGTTGAAATTGCCTTAAGAATATTTTTAACATTAATGATCACCAACTGCACAACAGAGAGGTCTTTCTCACAACTGAAACGTGTAAAAAAACAAATAGATTGACTCGTAGTCAGAATGAAGGTGTACATGCATGTACGCTCAAAATTGCCTCAAATACCATCTCCTGCAATCTACATTTAAAAGAAATTTCTGGGGGAGGACCCCCATACCCCCCCTGCCTGTTTATCACCATCCCCCTTGAAATCCTACATAAATGTTTGTACTGCTGCAACCTGCATTGTATATCTGGTCAGACAGGTCAACAACTAAAATGGACTGGGTCAGTGTGGAAAAGGGGCGGGCACCAAGATTGGTCAATGCTTAGGGCACCAATGAGCGTTAATCCGCCCCTGGCTGTAATGATCAGAGTTGATGCATACTGGAGTACACGGGCAAGGCGACGTGTAGCTTCAGTACTATAGCATTTGTTATAGATTTATCAGAGATTGTATTTGAATTACATGCAACAAAGATTTAATAATAACAATGGATATAGTACTAGAACTAGGCGACATGTAGCCTAGCTAATTACCTACCGCCATTGCTTGAGTAACAGCAACTGTCTAGAGTAACGATAACATGTATTAGACCCTTCGTATTTACCAAAACATGCAAGTTCGATTACCAGCGAACCTTTTCTTGTGATCTTGGACTAGTTAGTAGCGCTACTAACGCTAGCTATCGTCCATAGACTTACACGTCTCTCCCAAAATCTCGGTTGCATCGACAAATTACAAGGTGACACATTTTGACGGTGTCCCGGCACGAAAAAATTTCAGTGTGTTACGATGTGTTCATATACAATTTTCTATGCTAAGGCTGCATAAAATCTTAGTGTTTTCCAAGTTAGTGTAATCAGTGATATATCCGCTGTGAGGTGAGAGTCACTATATTTCGCTATATTTTTTTTCGGATTGAGCGTTTCTGAGCAAAAATCTCGTAATAAAACCTTCAAGTAGCATGGCTCGGCCCGGGGATATTACGTAACACTCACGCACCGCGCCTGCCAGGTTTCAGGCGGAAACGAAGAAATACAACCGAACGAGAGCGTATCACGTCATCTGGCTACATATGCGAAAAATCAAAACGTAACCAGAATCCTACCGTTAAGCATGCGTGTAACTTTAACCCTGGCTCCACGGGTAGACTAGAAAATTACTAATTGTAAATCTAACTCCAATCCTAAACCTAATTTTAACGCTAAACCAACTAACTGTAAACACAAGCCTAATTCCTAATGATGATGATAATGCCTTCAAAGTTTTATTACAGCAAACGTGACCCGCGAATCACACAATATGCGATCACGCAGTAGGCAGTAGGCAGTAGTAGTAGTAGTAGCTGCAGTAGTAGCAGTAGCGATAGTAGTAGTAGTAGTAGTAGTAGTAGTAGTAGTAGTAGTAGTAGCAGTAGCAGTAGTAGTAATAGTAGTAGTAGTAGTAGTAGTAGTAGTAGTAGTAGTAGTAGTAGTATAGTAGTAGTAGTAGGTAGCAGCAGTAGTAGTCAACTATTGATTCATCGTCTCTGTGTTTGCGTGAATACGCTCGAAAAGAGCAATTACTGAAAATTATGGCCGTGTTCTGCCGATCGCAATTTTCATGCGCGTGCGTCTGCTAGTGTTTTGATACGACTCGTATATTTTACATTCCGGCTTCGAAAGTTGCTTTGCTTTGTAGTCGCCGCTGCATCTGCGTCTCCATTCATCGGGTAGATAAATCTAATGAGACCTTATTTATCTGCAGGAGAAATCGCGCTCTCGAACGCTCATATAATGTCTCATCTCTGGCATGTTTACGTTAAATATTTCGGGGGTTACGTACTGCCGCGTCTAGGAAAGGTAATAAAGTAAGTAAGGATGCGACAAATGCACGTGGCGCGTTTCTGGGGCAAGGCTCACGGAGTGCGGGCATGCATGATGTTCACTTCCATCAGCTGCAATGACCCAACGGGCGCACACTCAGATACACACAGTCTCAGACACAGACACAGACACAGACACAGACACAGACACAGACAGACACAGACACAGACACAGACATATACACAGAAACAGACACAGACACACACACGTATATACATATACACAGAAACAGACACAGACACAGACACACACACACATATACACAGAAACAGACACAGAAACAGAAACAGAAACAGATCACACACATACACAGACACCGACGCAGACGCACGCACGCACATCCACACGCACATTCCCGCACATTTGCACGTATGCACGTACGTACAAACGCGCAAAGGCACGCATGCGCGCACGCACTCACAAATGCACACACGCGCACACCCATGCACACGCACGCGTACACGCAAATTAAGCCACCTGCACATGCGCCAAGCAAGCAATCTCGGAAGAAAAAACGACATAAACTTCAACCGTAGCCTATCCCTAGTAAGTTATTAAATTCCATAGCTTATGTCGAGTATATAGGTATGATCGGTCACTCGCTTTCGACCTTATCAGCATGAACATTATAGTCTCTACACTGTACTCAGTGGGTGTAATGATAACAGGTAAAGTTTCACGTCGATGCAATGTGGTTTTCAAATAATGTTAGCGCTCGGTAGTAATTGCTTGTGAACCACCTTTATAGTATTTCATACAATATGCAATGATCAATTCAGCTAAAATAATAAGATAGCGATGTAGAAGTAGGACATGTGCGCTTGTTTTGTGATGGTTAATAAAGAGCACGAATAGATGAAGAGAAAGATTCTAAAGTCTTCAGTGACACATTAGTTTCCGTTCTTAAGTATGCGCCAATGTTCTGACCGTCATGATCATATATTTCAATTTTCTAACTTACATCAAGTGATCTCCGTTTCGGCATAACATTTTCTTACCGCGCTCCATGAATGCGCGAGATGAAATATGCGAGGCGAAAATTGCCTAGGTTAGCGAAGATTATGGCGAAATTCTGAAAACTGAATATCCTTCGTTCCATATTAGCCGATGAAATGTGTGGAACAGATCGAGAGCGACTCCGTAATATAGCAAAACGGCGACTCGATTTCCATTCGTCTATTAGAAGAGATCACTAACGTTCGATCACTGATAGTTCTGATCTTACTGTCTCTCGCTCGTCGCTCCAGTCCTTTGTTCGTGGCCATCTGCACAAATACCAACACAAGTGTGCTCTAGCAATAACGTATATAGCTGTAGGGAGAAGTGTCTGTAGTCGTCGAGGCGGCCATTAGCGATAATCCACCGTGTGATAGCTTAACACTGATTGTTGATTTGTCTGGAAGAGAGGGGAGAGACAGACGTATTACCCCGCCGCGATGACCTTCCTGCGTTCATACTTAGAGACACTGTCTCTAGGAGAACTGGAGAAGGCGAGTCTCTCTGCGAGAATTCGCTCGGGGAATTTATGATGGGGATTTTCTACAGGGCGGGGGAGGTGGGCGCACGTGGATACAGCCGTCGGAGGTGTCGGGAGTGGGATGAGGAGAACAACGAGAATTTGTTGTTGGATAAAAAAAAACGTCTGGCGGACTTCCGCGAAAAATTTGTGGAAACAAATTTACGATTGAATGATAGAAATAAACGAATTCTCACCATTCTGAATAAGAATTATTTGTGTTTCACAGTGGCCATGTTCAAAGAGCCCCCATCGAAAATAATTTCCTGGCAACTTCCTGTTCAATTAATGCTTTCGATCGTGTAGGAGCTTGAAGCCTTAGAAATGTGTATGCCTGAAAAACGTAAACTCGTTAGTATTTTCTAATGGGTGAGATTATAGTCGAGTGTAGATCACCAGCGCGTTATTCGAGCGTCAATCATTTAAATTAATAGTAACCTCGCTCTATAGTATGCAGATCTAGAGTCTGGCCTTAATCCGACTTCATCTCTCATGAACCAATGTAACACAATACGCTAAATGCTCAGCACCGTATCGTATTAGTGTTTATTTAGGTGGTAGTTAAGGTTGAAGCGTAGGTGTACATTTTTGTGGTAGTTGAAGTTATATTTTATGAGGTAGCGTTTAATGGTAATTTTAGTAGCAGTTTAACTAGTAATTTTCGTTGTAGTTTAGGTTTTAGTTTAAATGGTATTTTGATGGTGGCGTTGCGCTTAGCCCTGCAGTTGTTTTGGTGTTCTAATGGTATTCTCGGTGGAGATTTTGGCGGTAGTTCTACGAAAGGTTCGTGCGTAATATTGTATCTTTTTCGTAATCTTTTGGCTGCAATCGTAGCGACAGTTTCTCGCTCAGCTTGGCCGCCGTTTAGGTGGATAATAACAAGAGCGTATATTAAGAAGGCCTTCCTAATACGCTCTTGATAATAAGTGCACATCGCAGGCGCACCAGCTGTGTGCGGACGTACGAAACGCGACACGGGCTGTACAGAGCACTCGCTCGTACATGATTGCGGGACTCAAAGCGTGAGCTCCGTGTGAGACGTACACAAGCCGCTAACTGCAGCTAACGATGACGTTGTGTTTCCCCGGGAAGGGGGGGCGACAAAAACATCACGCCGCTGCCGCAACGATTACGCTGCCTGCAAAAAAGAACGCCGTCCACCTTTTCCACCCGTAGTTCCACCTGTAGTTCCATCTGTAATTCCACCTGTAGTTCCACCCGTAGTTCCACATGTAGTTCCACCTGTAGTTCTACCTGTAGTTCTACCTGTAGTTCCACCTGTAGTTCCACCTGTAGTTCCACCTGTAGTTCCACCTGTAGTTCCACCTGTAGTTCTACCTGTAGTTCTACCTGTAGTTCCACCTGTAGTTCCACCTGTAGTTCATACCTGTAGTTCCACCTGTAGTTCCCACCTGTAGTTCCACCTGTAGTTCACGTGTTGTCCACCTGTAGTTCACGTGTTGTCCACCTGTAGTTCACGTGTTGTCCACCTGTAGTTCACGTGTTGTCCACCTGTAGTTCGCAGCGCTGTAGTTCTACTGTAG